>NC_143039.1:43538614-43696947 GCF_057628025.1 Oncorhynchus mykiss | reverse complement strand
TAAATACCTTTATTTCTGAGTGTTGCGCCTGGCGGGTTGAATTATGATTGTCTGTCTTTGTTTGATGGGGTGCTGTCCTCAGCATGGTTTGCTTTCGCCGTAAAGCCTTTTTGAAATCTGACACATTGGCTGGATTAACAACAAGTGTAGCTTTAATTTGGTGTATTGCATGTGTGATTTCATGAAAGTTTAATATTTATAGTAATTTAATTTGGCGATCTGCCATTTCACCGGATGTTGTCAAGTCCCGCTAAAGGGATTTGATCCATAAGAAGTTTAAGAACAAATTCTTATTGACGGACTAGGAACAGTGGACTAACTGCCTTGTTCAGGGGCAGAAAGACAGATTTTTACCTTGTCAGCTCGGGGATTCGATCTAGCAACCTTTCGGTTACTGGCCCAATGCTCTAACCACTAGGCTACCTGACTGTCAACAACAAGCTACACGCGTGAAATACTTGTGTAGGCTGTAGCTACGGTATCGTTATAAAAACTACATTCAAAAGTTTGTTTTTATTAAATTAAGAATGTCATGGTATATCCTTCCTTGTGTGTAGCAATGCCACATAAATTATATTATTTAAGACACAGCCTTTAAAAATGTTCCCCCTAAAGAATGTGTACTTATGTATTCGAATACTTATGTCCATTCTGATATTAACGTCCTTTTGGATATTTGTATATTCAAATTCTATGCCCATCCCTAGTATATTTTTGTTCCATTTTGAATATATTGTTAATTGGTGATATGTTGCTTTGAGTAGTCATATACTGAACAAAAATATAAACGCAACATGCAACAATTTCAAAGATTTAACTGAGTTGCGGTTCATGAAAGGAAATCCGTCAATATAAATAAATTCATTAGGCCCTAATCTATGGATTTCACATGGCTGGGAATACAGAATACATCGAATACTGGTCCAGAGTTATGGTCATAGATATCTTTAAAAAAAGTCAGGGACATGGATCAGAAAACCAGTCATTATCTGGTGTGACCACCATTTGCCTCATGTAGAATGACACATCTCCTTCACATAGAGTTTTTAATTTTTTTTTACATTTTTTTAAACATTTTACCCCTTTTTCTCCCCAATTTCGTGGTATCCAATTTTTGTAGTAGCTACTATCTTGTCTCATTGCTACAACTCCCGTACGGGCTCGGAGAGACGAAGGTTGAATGTCATGCGTCCTCCAATACACAATCCAACCAGCCGTACTGCTTCTTAACACAGCGCGCATCCAACCCGGAAGCCAGCCGCTCCAATGTGTCGGAGGCTACACCGTGCACCTGGCAAACTGGCTAGCGCGCACTGCGCCCGGCCCGCCACAGGAATCGCTGGTGCGCGATGAGACAAGGAGATCCCTACCGACCAGTCCCTCCCTAACCCGGACGACGCTAGGCCAATTGTGCGTCGCCCCTCGGACCTCCCGGTCGCGGCCGGTTACGACAGAGCCTGGGCGCGAACCCAGGGACTCTGATGGCACAGCCCTTAACCACTGCGCCACCCGGGAGGCCCCTCCTTCACATAGAGTTGATCAGGCTGTTAACTCTGGAATCTTGTCCCACTCCTCTTCAATGGCTGTGCGGAGTTGTCTGGGAGGCTGGTCTCAGATGATCCTGCAGTTGAAGAAGCCGGATGTGGAGGTCCTGGGCTGGCGTAGTTACATGTGGTCTGCGGTTATGAGGCGGGTTGTACGTACTGCCAAATTCTCTAAAACGACATTGGATGGCGGCTTATGGTAGAGAAATTAACTTTAAATTCTCTGGCAACAGCTCTGGTGGACATTCCTGCAGTCATCATGCCAATTGCACACTCCCTCAAAACTTGAGACGTCTGTGGCATTGTGTTGTGTGACAAAACTGCACATTTTAAAGTTGTCTTTTATTGTCCCCAGCACCTGTGTAATGATCACGCTGTTGAATCAGCTTCTTGATATGCCACACCTGTCAGGTGGATGCATTATCTTGGCGAAGGAGAAATGCGCACTAAAACGGATGTAAACACATTTCTGCAACCCCCCCAAAAAATTCTGTGTATAACATTTGGTCAAGACTATGCCCTTTCTTACCCTTGCTGTCATTATTTTGTGAATTGGGTGAGATACTTTCTCTGAACCCCAGGGTACCCCATAAGCACTTAGAGTAGAACAAAGCTGCAAATAAAAGAAAAATGAAGAACCAGGCCGATCGTATTGCTTTTCAAATCTTGGTGATCTATTTATTTATTGTTTTATTTTTTCTGCTAAAAAGAATAACAGTTGGGAGTATGAATGATTTTTAACAATTCGACATAACTTTTTACAATGAAAATTGTTTAATAAACATCCATGTTACATTCACTGATTTAAACTGATATCAAATTTGACCGCTAAAATATTTTATTTAAATAAACTGTGCGTCTCTGCTAACATTTGACAGTGATTTGGTGGTCCCTGGAAAGGAGACGTTTAGAAACCACTGCTCTACATCAGTCAGTTCTTTTTTAGAAGTGTATTACTTGGCTTACTTTTCCCATGGGTGAGGGGATAGCTCATAGAATTAGAAAGGGATTGCTATTCTACCAAGGATATAATAATAAAAATCCCATATTTCCTATTTAAATCCAAAATCCCGCAATAGATTCCATCTACCTCGCCCACGAAGTGCTCCGCCATTGTACAGAATATAGTCACTGCGTCCCAATTGGCGCCCTATGTAAGTGCACTACTTTTGACCAGGGCCCATAGGGAACTGGTCAAAATTAGTGCATTATGTAGGTTTTGGGAATAGGGTTGCCGTTTAGGAGAAAGCCATACAGTCCTCTTGGGTTGCTGCGTGCTAGATTGCATAAACAAGTGCCTCATTAAACTGTCAAGGGCCTTATTTTTAACTGACCTCTCTAATTTGGGGCGTTTGAGTGGACTTTAATATGGGGCTTTAGAGTGGACTATTTCCACCCTGAATTGGTCCTCCTGCTGCTATACTGTAGAAAATATGATCAATTCTCCCTATTACCCTCTCGCTGCCCACTACCATTGTTGATCAATTGTTGGATCAGTCTTCGGATAAGTTGCTAACTGTAATTGCTCGATAGCAGTGGTAGCTAATCGCTGACTGTTAGTGTATAACTATGGGCCAAAGTTGTTCCTGGTCCGATCATCAGGGGAAAATGTAGGCTCCTATAACAGTTGTTTGCTTTGCTAATTGCTGTCTATATGATTAGAAATGCTCAACTTCATCCTCCGTACCACCACCCTGTGTGATCTAGCACGAACCTTTCTCAATCCACTTTAAAAGGTTCCTGCTCCATTACCTCCAATTATTTATCTTTTTTGTGTATACAACATAAAAGTGACATTCATTTTAAATGACAACCATTTTAATTACACTTCTTCTTTGTCGCCCAGGGTAAGTGAGGGGGTGATTTTCACCGTTTCCTACTACAAAAAGAGTCTAAATGGATCCACCTCCTAGATACTGTCGCTCCCCACGGATTAAACTAACAACTATAGCTGAACTGTTTTCTCTAGTATACCTTCCCAGACTTGACCAGTAGCCTTTTGTTTTTTTCCCCTTGTTCTTCTGACTTATTGATAATCACCACGGTGTGCGTCTTGTTTTTTTATAGAACGTGTCTTACGCAACAGTGCATATATTGTCTTTTATGAACACAACTCTAAAACATTATCCCTTTATGCACTTCCTGTACATCCCTGTGTATTATTTTTCATGTTGTCTCTGTACACTGACTTGATCATGATGTGTGTGTGTGTGTATTTATGTTTTGTCTATAGTTTATTTTCCTGACATGACATTTACTTGCCCCACCTCTATTTCTAGAGACATGTCACCATCCGTCTACAACGCTGCCTGAGGAAGACTAGTCGAAATGCGTTGTAGTTGTGCGTCCTGATGTACAATGCTGACTGCTCCTATATGTATTCTTTTGTAAATACTCAGCAAAAAAATAACGTCCTCTCACTGTCAACTGCGTTTATTTTCAGCAAACTTAACATGTGTAAATATTTGTATGAACAACAAGATTCAACAACTGAGACATAAACTGAACAAGTTCCACAGACATGTGACTAACAGAATTTGAATAATGTGTCCCTGAACAAAGGGGGGTCAAAATCAAAAGGAACAGTCAGTATCTGGTGTGGCCACCAGCTGAATTAAGTACTGCAGTGCATCTCCTCCTCATGGACTGTACCAGATTTGCCAGTTCTTGCTGTGAGATGCTACCCCGCTCTTCCACCAAGGCACCTGCAAGTTTCCGGACATTTCTGGGGAGAATGGCCCTAGCTCTCACCCTCCGATCCAACAGGTCCCAGACGTGCTCAATGGGATTGAGATCCGGGCTCTTCGCTGGCCATGGCAGAACACTGACATTCCTGTCTTGCAGGAAATCACGCACAGAACGAGCAGTATGGCTGGTGGCATTGTCATGCTGGAGGGTCATGTCAGGATGAGCCTGCAGGAAGGGTACCACATGAGGGAGGAGGATGTCTTCCCTGTAACGCACAGTGTTGAGATTGCCTGCAATGACAACAAGCTCAGTCCAATGATGCTGTGACACACCGTCCCAGACCATGACGGACCCTCCACCTCCAAATCGATCCCGCTCCAGAGTCCAGGGCTCGCTGTAATGCTCACTCCTTCGACGATAAATGCGAATCCGACCATCACCCCTGGTGAGACAAAACTGCGACTCGTCAGTGAAGAGCACTTTTTTTCCAGTCCTGTCTGATCTTTTGACGGTGGGTTTGTGTCCAAAATCGACGTTGTTGCCGGTGATGTATGGTGAGCACCTGCCTGTACAACAGACCTACAAGCCCTCAGTCCAGCCTCTCTCAGCCTATTGCGGACAGTCTGAGCACTGATGAAGGGATTGTGCGTTCCTGGTGTAACTCGGGCAGTTGTTGCTGCCATCCTGTACCTGTCCCGCAGGTGTGATGTTCGCATGTACCAATCCTGTGCAGGTGTTATTACACGTGGTCTTCCACTGCGAGGACGATCAGCTGTCCGTTCTGTCTCTTAACGATCGTTCAGCAGGTGCATGTTCATTAATTGTTTGTGATTCATTGAACATGGGAAACAGTGTTTAAACCTATTACAATGAAGATCTGTGAAGATATTTTGATTTTTACAAATTATCTTTGAACGACAGGGTCCTGAAAAGGGACGTTTCTTTTTTTGCTTCACTTTGTTCACTAAAGTTTGATGTGACGTACTGGCCGCCTACTCGTCTTCTTTCTTCGTTCTAGGGGAAGCCCACAGTGCTGCAGTCCCAGTTCAGGCTGACCTACACCATGATTCTCAACCTGCTGCGTGTGGAGGCCCTCCGAGTTACCGACATGATGAGGAGGAGCTTCTCTGAGAGCCACAGAGACACACAGGTACTGTGCTACATTACCCACAAGCACTTGGGGCAAAAGACTAGAGATAATGCATGACACGACAGTTGAGGACTACCAGTTTTAAAAATTGGTAGTCCTCAACTGAGTGGTTCTTAAATGGTCAAAGGACCGTTCAGCTTTTGATGGAAGGAGTCAGAACAGAAATATTGTCCCTAATATTCATACTTAATGTGACATTTATTCATGCTTATTGAGGATCTACATGAATCTACATTCCTTTAGATTTTCTTTTACATAAAGTCTGTCTCTCCAACCTGCGTTTGTGTGTGTATATCAGAGGGGTTGGGTAAAAAAAAAGAAAAAAGCAGAAGTCAAATTTCCAGCTCATTTGATCTAATAAAAGTATATCTTATATTTTCCTCTTCTCTTTCTCTCAGGCCCATGAGCAGCAGATCGGTCAGCTGAAACAGACTCTGTCCTCTCTTCCTCCTCTGGACACGGAGGGTCAGCTGTCTGACCTACTGCCGTACTACTACACTGTCACTGAGCTACGCATCACCGCTGAGGCGCTGCAGGTACACACACAACATACTGTAGAGGCACGCACACACGCACTCACGAAGACACGTGCTCTCGGACACACACTTATGTATGTATAACACACACACGGTTTCAAAACACTCAAGCTCAAACCACATCACAAAACAACTCAATATAATTGATTGTGAAAAAGTGTCAATCTTAAGAAAATACAACATCACTATGATTTGCTAATTGTCCGTCTGTCATCTTTCAGTGTGCAGTTCTGGGGTCCGTGAATGGGTTGAAGGCTCTCTCCGTGGGACGAGTGGTAGTGGTCAACAACAAACAGCACTTCAACGCCCTTGGAGTCCTCCTACAGGTGTGTCTGTGTGGGTGGGTGTGTGTTTGTCTGTGTGGGTGTGTGTGTGGACTGCAACTTTTTTTAGGTGACAAAGGCATGTAATGTAGTTATCGTTCTCCTTTCTCACTTCTCCCCTCATCAATCCTTTATTTAATATCTCTCCCAGGTGTCCAGCGACTCAGTGAATCGTACATTTACCGCTCTCGTCATCTGTGAGAAAGGCAACGAGGAGGGAGGAGGGGACAGCCCCAACGCCAGTGCCTTCCCCCACCTCTACAACACTGCCCTCTTTCTACCTGAGGGTCAGTTCATGCACACATTTATTCATGGAAACTCACGCACTCACACGGATTGATGCTCGACTTCTCCCTGTTAGAGACATACACATTTACCAATGAAGACTCAACATACACACACACAGCTGCCTAAACACACACACACAGCTAAGTGAACACACACACACACAGCTACTTCAACACGCACACATGCTAACACTAACTAACAAGCTCACATACCCTTCAACGGAATAACCAATAACGATTGTGTACGTTCTATATGATCCGCTGATAGGTCCCTGCAGTCACACGGTCCAGAAGCTGAAGCTACAGGACGTGTCAGCCATCACGGTCAAGACCCTGAAGGTGATCCCTGACCGAATCATTGACAACTATAACAAGAGGCAGCAGGCGCGCTTCAGGTGTGTGTGTGTGTGACAGTGGGACAATTTGTGTGTGTGCATTCATGCATTATCATGTAGTGTATACAGTATGTTTCAGCCTTTTTGCACATTATGGCTCCAGTAAGCCCCCATAACCATGTTTATCTATGCAAATGAGGGGTTTATATTTGTGATGTCATCATGACCACTCAACAGTGTCTTCCATCTGCCTTTCTTTTGTGAATAGCACTCTACATATCATTGAATGCACAGAAATAAAGAGCCACCACTCTTGAGTCTATTTTCATCTTTCTCTCCTTCCTTCCATCCTTTCTCCCTCCCTCCATTTCTCACAGGCTTGATCCTCCGGGCCAAGCCATCTCCACGGCAACCCAGGAGCTCCTGCGATTGGCGGAGGCCAACCCAGGCGGGGTGGTGACCCTTGACGCGGTGAATGACCTCCAGCTGAAGAGTGTGGATGTGGTGGAGGGCACCATGAGGCTGCGCATGCTGCAGGACAGCCTCAAAGACTTCAACTGCATCCACTCACCCACCTTCTCAGAACAGGTGTGTGTGTGTGTCACTTCCAATCACTCTCCACACACCTGTGTCTTCCTCTGTCTTCCTCTCTATCTTTTCCACTTCATTCTCCCTTTCCTTCCTTTTTTGTTTCAATCTATGGTCCAGGACAAAGGGTGTCAAGAGTAGGAGTTCTGATATTGGATCTGTTATTGTCTTTTTGATCATAATGAATTAGATTACATGGACAGGGTCGACCTGATCCTAGATCAGCACTTCTACTCTGAGACTCTTTATGAATACAAGGACTGTTTTTATACTGCTTTGTAATAGTCATTTTGTCAGACTGTAATTTATTTGGGCCTGCACCATTGTGCATTGTGCAAATTAAAAAGAGCAACGATTTATTTTCTCAACTGGTAATTAAGCGCGCTTCGCATTCGCCATTCATGTGCATAGGCAACTAGGCAGGCTTCAGCGCGTCACGCCACTTTGTAATGAGCTGGAGGCAGTATGCCTACATTGAAAACATATACTTAATTGTTTGAAACCGGCATGTTTTACCTTGCTTCAAAGTAGCCTAGCCAAATCCAACCAAATGCGCAGGCAATTATTTTATAAATACTTCCATAGGCCAGTGAAACCAGAGGCCTTTTTCTCCTGTGTTCTATTGGTTTGTTAATCAAGTTTGTTTCAGTGTCCAGTAACCAAAGATAAGTCCTATTAGCAACCAATGTTAACACATTTAGATTTCCACTCTTTCAAAATTTCTAACAAGTATTTTCACCTCTGTCACATGAAACCTGCTAATTGCATTATTGAACTAACATTTGCGCGTAGCCCACTACCTTGAGCTCAATGCTGCGCTTATAATGTGAATAAATAATAGTTTATCAACATTCTATGCTAAACGTTCTGATCTGTTGCATGAACCTCATTGCTTTTTAAAGTTTTTTTGGGGGGTGCAGCCAGACTAGGCCTGCTGTTTTAAATGAATTTGGGATCTATTGTCCCACAACTGTCTCAGAGTCTGTTTGGAATAGGCTTAGTTTCTCGCACAGAATGACAAGCTGACCAATAGAATAGGTTAACCTTTCTACTATGGGGGATAGTAGGTTGACATAGGCTAGTGATTTGGCTGTTCGTTATTTGTCTTGTTGGCTGAGGAAAAGTACATGCGGGAAGTTATTCTAATGTAGGCGGCGTGTGGGTTTGAAGTTTGGGGAAGCTAAGTTTCACCATTTTAAAATGATAAAAATGATATAAAGCATTGCTCGCATTTGCAGACTTATGTAAGATCACCTACTATTCCTAATGTGATGATTAGATTGGATAGTCATAATTTCGGCTAATAATATAACTTAATTACTGTTCACAAAAAAGACTGTTCAATGCAGCTCGAAGTTGCATAGAGTAGGCTTAGGCTATATCAGATTTATATCATTTATTCTCTTTTTGCACATGAACATGTTGCCCTTTTTATAAGCACATTTCATGCAATTTTACTTCACTTTATATGACTGAAGATATTATGGGGTATTGTGTGTAGATTGATTTAAAATATGACAAATTACAGGGTAGCCTACTCTGCTGACACTGACAGATCAATAAAAACGACGTTGTCTGATTCACATATTTGGCTTACGAGAAAAGGGAGACAAAAAAATACAATATGACGTCCATCTAAACCTGGAGGAGGAAATGATTGTCCAAAAACACTGGCACTGATGCAATGACAGTGACAGTGAATATGCACACTCACTGGGCATATGACTGATGTTCTCCGCTGGTGCCAATAAGATGGGTTACTTTTCCGCTCAATTAAGTTGAGAATTTTGATAACTTAAAGTCAGATTGGAGACGTTTCGTTCTCTTCTCTTTACAGCAATAGCCATTTGTTTTCCAAACTGTTTTTGCGAGATGTATTTTTAAATATTATGGTATGCCTGGCTGGGTCTCTATGCTTTTCACTGACAGTCTCAACTCAACAGTCATCTGTTTGGTATTTGTTGCGCTTTGTCCAAATTGCGGGCCCTTCTGACTGTAGGCTATGTGATTTAAAACAATTCACAGCTTTTCATTTTTTTAGATAATGATCCTTAATTTCATGTATTTTTTGGATTGATTCCGCTAGCCTTGTTCTAACATCTTCAAATTGCTCGTCAGAATTCAGGAAGAATGACGCATGCCGTTGCATCCAAGTTGCATGTTCTGTTAAGATTAATTACCATAAACTAAATGGGATTTCTGTCATTCTGAGAACCTCATGGATGAACGCCCTAATCAGGTTACGCAACCAATGCATATAGTCCAGTAAATTTCTTAAATGTCCGGTAAATTAAAATGCTGCACGTCAAATGTCCTAACGGGAACCCTGGCCTGCACTAAGCATTGTAAAACTAAGCCTTGCTAGATATTTTCCTGCCTTGTTCAGTGGCCAACCCCGTGGCCTTTTGGTTAGTGTCGGCCCTGAGATTGGAAGGTTTGGGAGTTCGATCCTCAGGAGAGTCATACCAAAGACTGTAAAAATGGGACCCGCTACGTCTCTGATTGGCACTCCGCATTAAGGAGATAGCTTGGGGGGTCAGGACCCTGTGAGTCTATTGATGTGAAGTACTTGCACATCAAGCTGCATCACACTACAGAAACCAGAGATAGGCTCCAGCTCCTCTCGTGCAAGGCTACTTACTGCCATGTTCCAGGGTGAGATGAGAACAGCAGAGCAGGGAGTTCTATAATTACCCATGTAGGATGAGCAGAGTCACCGCTGTCTGTCTCACTGAAGGGATACATTACGACTGCATGTCATTAGAGCCATCGCTCAGTTAGACAGTAGGCTTTGTGCTGCTGCGCTCTAATTTCTTTGGGAGATAGTGTATGTGAGCTTTCGACTTTCTTAACAGGCCATTCCATTTTTTTTGTGGCATACATTATACAGTGCATTCGAAAAGTATTCAGACCCTTTCACTTTTTCCACATTTTGTTTTTACGTTACAGCCTTTATTCTAAAATATGACAAAGCGAAAACAGGTTGTTTTGACATTTTTGCAAACTTATTACAAATACAAAAAAACTGATACTTTCATTACGTAAGTATTCAGACCCTTTTCTATGAGACTCGAAATTGAGCTCAGGTGCATCCAGTTTCCATTGATCATCCTTGATGTTTCTACAACTTGTTTGGAGTCCACCTGTGGTAAATTAAATTGATTGGACATGATTTGGAAAGTCACACACCTGTCTATATAAGGTCCCACAGTTGACTGCATGTCAGAGCATATATCAAGCCATGAGGTCGAAGGAATTGTCCATGGAGCTCCAAGACAGGATTGTGTTGAGGCACGGATCTGGTGAAGGGTACCAAAACATTTCTGCAGCATTGAAGGTCCCCAAGAACACTGTGACCTCCATCATTATTAAATGGAAAAAGTTTGGAACCACTAAGACTCTTCCTAGAGCTTGCTACCCAGCCAAACTGGTAAATCTGTCGTTCTGCCCCTGAACAAGGCAGTTAACCAACTGTTCCTATTTACAGGTGTGCCTGTAAATATGTTATACCTAAGAAGACTCAAAGCTGTAATCGCTGCAAAAGGTGCTTCAACAGTATTGAGGGAACGGTCTGAATACTTAGATAAATGTTACATTTAATTTTTTTATTTACAGATTAAAAAAATGTTTTTGCTTTGTCATTATGGGGTGCACAAGAACACAAAGGCAACCTGCCTAAATGACTACAGACCCGTAAGCACTCACGTCCGTAGCCATGAAGTGCTTTGAAAGGTTGGTAATGGCTCACATCAACACCATTATCCCAGAAACCCTAGACCCACTCCAATTTGCATACCGCCCAAACAGATCCACAGATGATGCAATCTCTATTGCACTCCACATTGCCCGTTCCCACCTGGACAAAAGGAACACTTATGTGAGAATGCTATTCATTGACTGCAGCTCAGCATTCAACACCATAGTACCCTCAAAGCTCATCACTAAGCTAAGGAATCTGGGACTAAACACCTCCCTCTGCAACTGGATCCTGGACTTCCTGACGGGCCGTCCCCAGGTGGTGAGGTAAGGTAACAACACATCTGCCACGCTGGTCCTCAACACTGGAGCTCCCCAGGGGTGCGTGCTCAGTCCCCTCCTGTACTCCCTGTTCACCCACAACTGCATGGCCAGGCACGACTCCAATACCATCATTAAGTTACCAGACGACACAACAGCGGTAGGCCTGATCACCAACAACGACGAGACAGCCTATAGGGAGGAAGTGGGCACGATCAAGCCTATTCCCCCTCAGGAAACTAAAAAGATTTGGCATGGGTCCAGAGATCCTCGAAAGGTTCTACAGCTGCAACATTGGTTGCGTCATTGCAATTGCTCGTCATCTGACCGCATGGCACTACAGAGGGTAGTGCGTATGGCCCAGTACATCACTGGGGCTAAGCTGCCTGCCATCCAGGACCTCTACACCAGGCGGTGTCAGAGGAAGGCCCTAAAAATTGTCAAAGACCCCAGTCATCCCAGTCATAGACTGTTCTCTCTACTACCGCATGGCAAGCGGTACTGGAGTGCCAAGTCTAGGGCAAAAAGGCTTCTCAACAGTTTTTACCCCCAAGCCATAAGACTCCTGAACAGGTAATCAAATGGCTACCCGGAGTATTTGCATTGTGTGCCCCCCCAGCCCCTCTTTTTACGCTGCTGCTACTCTCTGTTTATCATATATGCATAGTCACTTTAACTATACATTCAAGTACATACTACCTCAATTGGGCCGACCAACCAGTGCCCTCGCACATTGGCTAACCGGGTTATCTCCATTGTGTCCCACCCGCCAACCCCTCTTTTACGCTTCTGCTACTCTCTGTTCATCATATATGTACATACTACCTCAATCAGCCTGACTAACCGGTGTCTGTATGTAGCCTTGCTACTTTTATAGCCTTGCTACTGTATATAGCTTGTCTTTTTACTGCTTTTATTTCTTTACCTACCTATTGTTCACCTAATACCTTTTTTGCACTTGGTTAGAGCCTGTAAGTAAGCATTTCACTGTAAGGTCTATTCTTGTTGTATTCGGCGCACGTGACAAATTATCTTTGATTTGTTGTGTGGAGATTGATAAAAAATAGATAACATTTAATACATTTTAGAATAAGGCTGTAACGTAACAAAATGTGGAAAAAGTCAAGGGGTCTGTAGCTCAGTTAGTATTATGTATTTTAGACAGTCTTTTTTGCTCATCTTTATCAAGGGACCCAATCATTTTGGACCGCACTGTGTGTGTGTGTGATAGCCTATCCATGTACAGGCTCTCCTCTAGAATAAATGTATTTTAAATTAGGTGAACTTGCTGTGCAATCTTTGTGATCAAATAGTTGCACAGTATATTAAATCATTCTACAGACCCCTTCTCTATTGCTGTTTGGAGTGCATAGATAAAGTGATTGTACACTACATGACCAAAGGTATTTTTGGACACCTGCTCGTCAGGTGTCCAAAAACACCTGCAGGGTGTAAAAACACCTGCAGGGACTTGCATCCATTCGGCCACAACAGCATTAGTGAGGTCAGGCACTGATGTTAGTCAATTAGGCCTGGCTCGCAGTCGGCGTTCCAATTCATCCCAAAGGTGTTCGATGGGGTTGAGGTCAGGGCTCTGTGCAGGCCAGTCAAGTTCTTCCACACCGGTCTCAACAAACCATTTCTGTTATGGGCCTCGCTTTGTGCACGGGTGCATTGTCATGCTGAAACAGGGCCTTCCCCAAACGGTTTCTACAAAGTTGTAAGCACAGAATCGTCAAGAATGTTACTGTATGCTGTAGCATTAACATTTCCATTCACTGGAACTAAGGGGTCTAGCCCGAACTATGAAAAACAGCCCCAGATCATTATTCCTCCACTTCACGGCTGAGCCGTTGTTGTTCCGAGACGTTTCCACAATAACAGCACTTACAGTTGCAGCTCCAGCAGGGCAGAAATTTGACGAACTGACTTGTTGGAAAGGTGGCATCCTATAACGGTGCCACGTTGAAAGTCACTGAGGTCTGCAGTAAGGCCATTCTACTGCCAATGTTTGTCTATGGAGATTGCATGGCTGTGTGCTTGATTTTTATACACCTGTCAGCAACGTGTGTGGCTGAAATAGGCAAATCCACTCATTTGAAGGGGTGTCCACATACTGTTGTATATAATTTTTCACCCTATTTCCACAGTTTCTGCGGGTGCAGGAGAGGATGAGTGTTCAGGAGGAGCTGGACAAACTGCTCTTCCTCATCTCAGATCAGTCCCTGTCTCTACTGCCAGAGTACCACCAGAGAATCAAGGTATGTCTGACTTCCATCGTCTTAATGTGATCCAATATTCAATTCAAAACTATTCATACAGTAGCGTTTTTCCTAGGTTCCTGCCTTCTATGGAGTTTTTCCTAGCCACTGTGCTTCTGCCTCTGCATTGCTTGCTGTTTGGGGTTTTAGGCTGGGTATCTGTAAAGCACTTTTTGACAACTGCTGATGTAAAAAGGCTTTATAAAATACATTTGATTTGATTTAAAGGTGTAATATGCAGAAATCAATCAGCCATTTCCTAGTTGGTAAAAATCCAAATAGTTTCCCTTATTTCAGTTTGTGACAAAACAAGCAGTCATTGTGTAGAGAATCATTGTACCATCTAAACCGCTGTGAAATATATTTTCCAGAACCAAAATTATTGTATTTTCAGCTGTTTGAAGCTGGTGTACTGAACCAAAAGTAAAATATTAATTTTAAGAATGAGAGGCATAGAAATAGCACACACAGAACATATCTACTTTGCTTTCAAAGAGAATTACAGATCTCTAACTCACATTTCTGTGCGCATTTGGTTGTCGCCCCAAAAAGTGACATATTGTAGCTTTAACTAGTTCATACACATTAACATTTTCCATTGGTTGCACTGGTGCTCCCAACTTTAAAAAGTTAGGAGCAAAGCATAAAATTTAGAAGCAGCAGAAAATGTTATTTTTTTAATAGATTGAGATATAGCATATATACATTGTAGCAACTTCTGAAGCTCATGTTGTTCCCTAGGAACTAATATTTAACCCTGTAAATACATTTGTTTATTATAAAACGCTTAAATGTTGACAGAAATACCTGTCATTGAAATTAAGTCATTTGTGGAATATTACTATTTTCCTATTGAAATTGTACACATTGTCAAGTTTGTGATTATAACATGCAAGAGATCAGTCATTCATTCATTACTATGATCGTTGATCTCCTGAAGAAGCTATCCCTTTTCCTCTCTGTCTATGCCCCCAGATGTTTGGATATACTGATAAAGTTACCAGGTTGTTACCTAGATAGCTAATGAGGTAACAAGCATGACTGAACAAGGTGTAAAACAAATGGTTAACGGCTCGTGAAATGTTTTGGAAGTGCCCGCAACATGGTTTATGAATGTAAAATGCGGGCTCCCAATCCTCGACTGTAAGAAAGAAACTGTTAAGTAGTGCTTAAAATGTACCCAAAAACATGAATAATTGATCATCTCTGATGTAAAGCCTACAAGTTGCCTGCCATTATGTCAGATCGTGACGTTGAGCTCGAATACATTTTTAACTGACCAAATTAAGAAATGTTTTTAACGCACTGTAAAAATGTGTGTGGACCAGAAAGAGGCTCTCTTGTCACTGTATTTTGTTCATGCAATGAGGAATTACCATCGTCAGAGAAGTTATATCTGCAGATAATGTCTGGAGCTCAAAAATCTGTAGTAACAGTATGCAATTCAGGGAGCCAAATCAACGACTTTTTCAAAGATCCAATTCTGTTCCCGACATTCATCAAAAATATCTATTTAAAAACAGCCTTTCCTTCGCAAACGATCCATCACTATGTAACACTAGTGTAATAAAGGCATTATCCCCCATCCCCAGGTGCTCCAGTCCCTGCAGTACGTGGACAATAGTGGTGCTGTGCAGCTGAAGGGCAGGGTGGCCTGCCAGATCAGTAGCCATGAGCTGCTCCTCACAGAGCTACTGTTTGAGAACGCCCTGAGTCCCCTGGCCCCTGAGGAGAGCGCCGCCCTGCTGTCCTGTCTGGTCTTTCAACAGAAGACCCAGGTGGAGCCCCACATCACCAACACACTGCAGGAGGTATGGGGGAACTGGGGGGGGGGGGGGTTGAGTTTTTGGGAGAGGGGTAAGGATGAGAGTGTGTGATGCATTTCCTTGGTTCCTTGGGTCCTTTTTTTCCCCTCCTTATCAAAACCCATTGAATGAGAAGATCATAGGTCCCTCCCCTCTGACCTCATCCAATGTGTTTTAAGAAGGATCCGAGGAGAGAGGACACAAGGAATTTAATGAAATGCAATTGAGATTCTCCCTGTGTGTGTGTTGGGGTGGTAGAATGTGCTTGGTTGTCTACTGGGGTAGGGTTGAGGTTACACTTTTTTGTGTTCTTGTGTCTGTGTTATAGTTGTGAAGGTTGTGCAACAATTTTTTTCTCACCCATCTACACTCAGTACCCCATAATGACAAAGTGAAAACATGTTTTTAGAAATGTTTGCAAATTCATTGAAAATGAAATTCAGAAATATCTCATATACATAAATATTCACACCCCTTAGTGAATGCTTTGCAGAAGCACATTTGGCAGTGATTATAGCTGTGGGTTTTGCGTCAAATGCAAAATGAATCATACTGGCTGTATTTCTATATCTTAAAGTTGCACTTAGCCATCCCGGATCCGGGATCGTGAATACAGACTCAAGCTCATTACCATAACGCAACGTTAACTATTCATGAAAATCGCAAATGAAATGAAATAAATATGCTAGCTCTCAAGCTTAGCCTTTTGTTAACAACACTGTCATCTCAGATTTTCAAAATATGCTTCTCAACCATAGGAAAACAATCATTTGTGTAACAGTAGCTAGCTAGCGTAGCATTTAGCATTAGCATTCAGCAGGCAACATTTTCACAAAAACCAGAAAAGCATTCAAATAAAATAATTTACCTTTGAAGAACTTCAGATGTTTTCAATGAGGAGAGACTGTTAGATAGCAAATGTTCAGTTTTTCCTGAAAGATTATTTGTTTAGGAGAAATCGCTCCGTTTGGTGCGTCACGTTTGGCTACCAAAAAAAAACGAAAATCCAGTCATCAAAACGCCAAAATATTTTCCAAATTAACTTCATAATATCGACTGAAACATGGCAAACGTTGTTTAGAACCAATCCTCAAGGTGTTTTTCACATATCTCTTCGATGATACAGTGCCTTGCGAAAGTATTCGGCCCCCTTGAACTTTGCGACCTTTTGCCACATTTCAGGCTTCAAACATAAAGATATAAAACTCTATTTTTTTGTGAAGAATCAACAACAAGTGGGACACAATCATGAAGTGGAACGACATTTATTGGATATTTCAAACTTTTTTAACAAATCAAAAACTGAAAAATTGGGCGTGCAAAATTATTCAGCCCCCTTAAGTTAATACTTTGTAGCGCCACCTTTTGCTGCGATTACAGCTGTAAGTCGCTTGGGGTATGTCTCTATCAGTTTTGCACATCGAGAGACTGAAATCTTTTCCCATTCCTCCTTGCAAAACAGCTCGAGCTCAGTGAGGTTGGATGGAGAGCATTTGTGAACAGCAGTTTTCAGTTCTTTCCACAGATTCTCGATTGGATTCAGGTCTGGACTTTGACTTGGCCATTCTAACACCTGGATATGTTTATTTTTGAACCATTCCATTGTAGATTTTGCTTTATGTTTTGGATCATTGTCTTGTTGGAAGACAAATCTCCGTCCCAGTCTCAGGTCTTTTTCAGACTCCATCAGGTTTTCTTCCAGAATGGTCCTGTATTTGGCTCCATCCATCTTCCCATCAATTTTAACCATCTTCCCTGTCCCTGCTGAAGAAAAGCAGGCCCAAACCATGATGCTGCCACCACCATGTTTGACAGTGGGGATGGTGTGTTTAGCTGTGTTGCTTTTACGCCAAACATAACGTTTTGCATTGTTGCCAAAAAGTTCAATTTTGGTTTCATCTGACCAGAGCACCTTCTTCCACATGTTTGGTGTGTCTCCCAGGTGGCTTGTGACAAACTTTAACCGACACCTTTTATGGATATCTTTAAGAAATGACTTTCTTGCCACTCTTCCATAAAGGCCAGATTTGTGCAATATACGACTGATTGTTGTCCTATGGACAGAGTCTCCCACCTCAGCAGTAGATCTCTGCAGTTCATCCAGAGTGATCATGGGCCTCTTGGCTGCATCTCTGATCAGTCTTCTCCTTGTATGAGCTGAAAGTTTAGAGGGACGGCCAGGTCTTGGTAGATTTGCAGTGGTCTGATACTCCTTCCATTTCAATATTATCGCTTGCACAGCGCTCCTTGGGATGTTTAAAGCTTGGGAAAACTTTTTGTATCCAAATCCGGCTTTAAACTTCTTCACAACAGTATCTCGGACCTGCCTGGTGTGTTCCTTGTTCTTCATGATGCTCTCTGCGCTTTTGACGGACCTCTGAGACTATCACAGTGCAGGTGCATTTATACAGAGACTTGATTACACACAGGTGGATTGTATTCATCATCATTAGTCATTTAGGTCAACATTGGATCATTCAGAGATCCTCACTGAACTTCTGGAGAGAGTTTGCAGCACTGAAAGTAAAGGGGCTGAATAATTTTGCACGCCCAATTTTTCAGTTTTTGATTTGTTAAAAAAGTTTGAAATATCCAATAAATGTCGTTCCACTTCATGATTGTGTCCCACTTGTTGTTTATTCTTCACAAAAAAATACAGTTTTATATCTTTATGTTTGAAGCCTGAAATGTGGCAAAAGGTCGCAAAGTTCAAGGGGGCCGAATACTTTCGCAAGGCACTGTATATCGTTCGTGGAAGTGTGCTTTCTGTCCTGAATCCCAGGAGAAAATGACCGCAACTGAAGATTACGCACCAATTTAGACAAAGGACACCGGGCGGACCCCTGGAAAATGTAGTCTCTTATGGCCAATCTTCCAATGATATGCCTACAAATACGTCACAATGCTGCAGACATCTTGAAGAAACGACAGAAAGCGCAGGCTCGTTCCTGGTGCATTCACAGCCATATAAGGAGACATTGGAAAACAGAGCTTCAGAAATTCTGCTCATTTCCTGTTTGAAGTTTCATCTTGGTTTCGCCTGTAGCATGAGTTCTGTGGCACTCACAGATAATATCTTTGCAGTTTTGGAAACGTTAGACTGTTTTCTTTCCAAAGCTGTCAATTATATGCATAGTCGAGCATCTTTTCGTGACAAAATATTGCGCTTAAAACGGGCACGTTTTTTTTATCCAATAATGAAATAGCGCCCCCATAGACTCAACAGGTTAACTTGATGGCTGACATGCAAACAAATGTGGGACTTTATCAACAATGGATTAATGAAACAAATACTAACAAATAGTTTTTGGTTTGTCTTTTCCTTTAACTTCTTGGTGGCAGGGGGCAGTATTTTCACGTCCGGATGAAATGCATGCCCAAATTCAACTGCCTGCTACTCATCCCCAGAAGATAAGATATGCATATTAGTATATTTGGATAGAAAACACTCTGACGTTTCTGTTTGAATCATGTCTGTGAGTATAACATAACTTATGTAGCAGACGAAACCCAGAGGACAAACCATTCAGATTATTTTTTTTGAGGTCACTCTCTTTTCAATGGGTTTTCATTGGGAATCCAGATTTCTAAGGGACCTTCTTGCAGTTTCTATCGTTTCCACTGGATGTCAACAGTCTTTAGAAATTGGTTGAGGTTATTCCTTTGTGTAATGAAGAAGTACGGCCATCTTGAACGAGGGTAACTTGAAGTGTACTGTTAGATATGTGTGACCAGAAAGCATGCTTCAGTTTGTTTTCTTCCTGTATTGAACACAGATCATCCTGTCTTAAATTGTATCAATTATTTACATAAAAAAGTACCTATAGTTCTATTACAAAAGTAGTTTGAAATGTTTTGGCAAAGTTTACAGCTAACTTTTGAGATATTTTGTAGTCACGTTGCTCAAGTTGGAACCAGTGTTTTTCTGGATCAAACACGCCAAATAAATGGATATTTTGGATATATATCGACGGAATTAATCGAACAAAAGGACCATTTGTGATGTTTATCGGACATATTGGAGTGCCAAAAAAAGAAGCTCATCAAAGGTAAGGCATGAGTTATATTTTTATTTCTGCGTTTTGAGGCGCGTTGAAATATACTTTCTCTCTTTTGTTTACGGAGCTGCTATCCTCAGATAATAGCATTGTTTGCTTTCGCCGAAATGCCTTTTTGAAATCTGACATGTTGGCTGGATTCACAACACGCGTAGCTTTAATTTGGTATCTTACATGTGTGATTTAATGAAATTTTGATTTATTTATTTATTTGAATTTGGCGCTCTGCATTTTCCCTGGCTTTTAAACCTCTTATGGACCCCTTCACTCGCCAATCCCTTTAGCGGGATTGATTTGACAACATCCAGTGAAATGGCAGCGGGCCAAATTCAAACTACAGGAATATCAATATTCAACATTCACGAAAATATGTGTAAAACATCAAAATAATGCTTAACTTCTTGTTAATCCAGCCACTGTGTCAGATTTCAAAAAGGCTTTACGGCGAAAGCAGACCATCTGACGACAGCGCCCCGCATACAAACACATGAAAATCATATTTCAACCAAGCAGGTGCACCACAAAAGTCAGAAATAGCGATATAATTAATACCTTACCTTTGAAGATCTTCTTCTGTTGGCACTCCAAAATGTCCCAGAAACATCGCAAATGGTCCTTTTGTTCAACAATGAATCTTCTTGATTCAGAAATACACCGGTTTCAACTCGCCCAACATGCCTACAAAGTATCTAATAAGTTACCTGTAAACTTGGTCCAAACATTTCAAACAACGTTCCTAATCTAACCTAAGGTACCCTAAATCATAAATAATCAATACAATTTAAGACGGAATAAACTGTTTCTAATACCGGATAAAAACAACGTGAAGCGCATTCCAGTTCACGCGCACCAAAACAGTAGAGTCCACCTGGAGTGGCACAATGAATAGCCCTACTTCTTCATTTCTCAAAAGAAAAACATCAACCAATTTCTAAAGACTGTTGACATCTAGTGGAAGCCATAGGAACTGCAACCAGGTTCCTCATAAAAAGGGCTTCCCATACAAAACTATTGGAAAACACAATGACCCCCAAAAAAATATTCCCTGGATGGATTGCGCTCAGGGTTTCGCCTGCCAAATCAGTTCTGTTACACTCACAGACATTATTCTAACAGTTTTAGAAACTTCAGTGTTTTCTATCCAAATCTACTAATTATATGCATATCCTAGCTTCTGGGCCTGAGTAGCTGGCAGTTTACTTTGGGCACGCTTTTCATCCGGACGTGAAAATACTGCCCCCTAGCCCAAAGAGGTTCCTTTAAGTAATACTGCAGAAAATGTTGCAAAGAAATACAAAGATTTGTCCTGAATACGAAGCGTTATTGTTTGGGGCATATTTTCAAACAGGATGCATGTTTTGGAATATTTTTATTCTGTACACGCTT
This sequence comes from Oncorhynchus mykiss, assembly GCF_057628025.1. Classification (NCBI taxonomy): domain Eukaryota; kingdom Metazoa; phylum Chordata; class Actinopteri; order Salmoniformes; family Salmonidae; genus Oncorhynchus; species Oncorhynchus mykiss. The sequence goes on along the minus strand of NC_143039.1, from coordinate 43,675,969 downwards.
CCTTTTCACTCTGTCATTTAGGTTAGTACTGTGGAGTAACTACAATGTTGTTGATCCATCCTCTGTTTTCTCATATCACCATTAAACTCTGTAACTGTTTTAAAATCACCATTGGCCTCATGGTGAAATCCCTGAGCAGTATCCTTCCTCCAGCAACTGAGTTTGAAAGGACGCCTGTATCTTTGTTGTGACTGGGTGTATTGATACACCATCCAAAGTGTAATTAATAACTTCACCATGCTCAAAGGGATATTCAGTGTGCTGTTTACACATCTGCCAATCGGTGACCTTCTTTGCGTGGCAATGATAAACCTCCCTGGTCTTTGTGGTTTAATCTGTGTTTGAAAATCACTGCTCGATTGAGGGACCTTACATATAATTGTAAGTGTGGGGTTACAGAGATGGGGTTGTCATAAAGAAATCATGTTAAATGCTATTATTGAACATGGAATGAGTTCATGTAACTTATTATGTGATTTGTTAAGCACATTTTTACTCCTGAACTTATTTAGGCTTGCCATAACAAGTGGTTGAATACTCATTGACTCAGCTTTCAATTTTGTATTCAATTGTAAATCATTCTACAAACAAAATTCCACCTTGACATTATGGAGTATTGTGTGAAGATCACACAACATCTCATTTAAATATATGTTTAATTCAGGCTGGTACACAACAAAATGTGGAGAACGTAAAGGGGTGTGAATACTTTCAGAAAGCACTGTAACTATACATTTCAATGTGTTATCTGTAATGTACATGGATGGAGGATGGACATGTTGGCTTCTAGTGATACACACACTGGTTTGAGCTCAGGCTAGACGCACACAGCTGTCTTACCCCGCAACAAGGGCGCCACACCCGATACACACTCCCCTGAAGCCCTGAAACATGGAAGTGCTCTAAAGAGGGCTGAATTAGTGATGGGCGAGGTGAGAGCCATGTCTGGAGTGGTTTAGAAAGGTACCATCCAAGGGGCGAGCAGCAAGGAACAGTGATCTCTGACAGGGAACACAATCACCCAACACAGGTAACAGGGGATCCGAGTGGGATTTCAGATGACGTGCAGCTTAACACTTAACAGAGGGGAGGTTGAGTTTGTAGTGGAGTGGGCAAAGTAAGGCGGATGTGATTGGAAAGTGTCACGTGTTTAAGTGCTCCTTGTATGACTAATCTGTGTCTATCTGCCTTTGTCTCTATCATTCCGCTCTCTCTCTCTCGCTCTCAATCTCCACTCTTCTCTGTCCTTCTCCTTGTATTAACCCATTTTTGACTGTGCCCCATTACTACCTCCCTTATTACTACCTCATATCTCTCTCCTCTCTCTTTCTTTGCCCTTCTCCTTACATTACCCCACTCGGTGTGCCCCGTCTATTACTTTCTTCTTTTGCCACCTCTCTCCCTCGGCTCTCTCCTTTCCTCTCTCCTATAGGGTATTGAGAGAGTGCTGGCAGTGGCCCAGCGTATTGGGGAACTGCAGAGGGACTGTGGGATAACCCAGACAGCTGAAGAATTTGTGGGCCAATTCAAGTTTGGCCTGACCGAAGTGGTATACTGCTGGGCCAGAGGCATGGTGAGTGGCGTAAGCGAACTGTAATTTTAGACTCTTCTTGATTGACCTCATTTCAATCAAGACACTCGTGGACAGTTTCCTGGACACAGAATAAGCCTAGTCCTGGACCGAAAAGCATGTCCATTTTAAAGTGCTTTGTACTCCAGAACTAGGCTTAATCCCGTGTCTTGGAACCTGGCCCCTCAAAGCTCCAAAAACCTGCCCCCTAAAAGATCTTCATCAGGAGTTAGGAGTTAGGTTTCTATCCATTTGGTGGGGTGGGGGATAAAAAGATTCTCTGAAGATGGTAATTCCTCAGTGCAGAAACAATATATTGAGGAGAGAGCCTCATTCTGGTCCACAGTTTTTTTTGCGGTGCATTAAATTGACAATGGTAGGCAACGTTTTAGGCTTTACATTAGAGATTAACCATTTTTTATGGTTTTAGGTACATTTCTAAGCATTACTGAATGAAGAGCCATTTGGGAGCCAAATGAACAGCTCTTTTAGGTGAATGGAGCCAAGTGATCCGGGTCACAGAAAAGACTAAATGCCCATCACTGTGCAACAGAGCTCAAAGGGGACACTGGTGTCTTAAAAGGGCAATGACATACACAACATGACCAAAAGTATATGGACAACAGCTCGTCAAACATCTCATTCCAAATTCATGGGCATTAATATGGAGTTGGTCCCCCCTTTGCTGCTATAACAGCCTTCACTGTTCTGGGAAGGCTTTCTACTAGATGTTGGAACATTGCTGCGGGGTCATGCTTCCATTCAGCCACAAGCGATGAGGTCGGGTGGTGAGGTCGGGTGCTGATGTTGGGTGATTCGGCGTGTTCCATGGGTTTGAGGTCAGGGCTCTTGACAAACCATTTCTGTATGAACCTTGCTTTGTGCATGGGGGCATTATCATGCTGGAACCAGCGAGGGCCTTCCCCAAACTGTTGCCACAAAGTTAAAGCACAGTATCGTCTCGAATGTCATTGTATGCTGTAGCGTTATGATTTCCCTTCACTGGAACTAAGGGGCCTAGCCCGAACCATGAAAAACATCCCCAAACCATTATTCCTCCATTATCCCGCACTTTGCATTGGTGCAGGTAGCGTTCTCCTGGCCATCCTGCCAGATGGTGAAGCGTGATTAAATCACTTCAGAGAACGAGCTTCCACTGCTGCAGAGTCCAATGGCGGCGAGCTTTACACTACTCTTGACTTCTGTGCGGCTGCTCAGCCATGGAAACCCATTTCATGAATCTCCCGACAAGCAGTTCTAGTGCTGACGTTGCTTCCAGAGGCCGTTTGGAACTCGGTAGTGAGTGTTGCAACCGAGGACAGGCAATTTTTGAGCTTGTATGGCCTACCACTTGCTCTTAGACGTTTCCACTTCACAATAACAGCACTTACAGTTCACCGTGGCAGCTCCAGCAGGGCAGAAATTTGACGGTGCCACGTTGAAAGTCACTGAGCTCTTCAGTAAGGCCATTCTATTGCCAGTGTTTGTCTATGGAGACTGCATGGCTGTGTGCTCAATTTTATACACCTGTCAGCAACGTGTGTGGCTGAAATAGCCGAATCCACAAATTTGAAGGGGTGTCCACATACTCTTGTATATGTAGTGTACTTTGTAATAAACAAAATAATTATTGTTATTATTTATATTTATACTAAGTTAATAATGATAACAATCAGGATGTTGTGTCCAATGGGGTAAATGCAGATGGATAAACCCCATGTTTCAGCCTGTGTACATGTTATAGCCACTATGCTACAGGTGATAAAGCTTATTGCTAATAACACATCTGATAAGACTCCATGCATGGTCCAATATGCTAAAAGAATTCTAACTGCGTTTTCACCAATATGTTTTGGGGCTTTTAAAAAGTCACCAGAACGGAGCTTCAGCCCTTAGACTGAAATTGGCCGAACTCACAGTTTAATACATGTACAAAATTATCCCTAAAAGCATGATGGTCATGACTTTCTTTACCGACATAAAAAGATCCAACCTTGTCGAACGAACAAATGATCTCTCGGCATTTATGAAACTTCTTGTTTCCATCACAGCCGTCGTGATTTTTTTAATACGGTATGACTTTACTCACATAAAAATGGTGGATGGAAACTGTAATGAGGTGCGTTCTGGCGGCAGAGAAGTCAGGCGCAGGAGAGTGAAAACTGATTTACAACGGTGTCGTTTAATAAACAAAAAAACACCGTCAACAGAACAATACATGAAATGGGTCAAACAAAACCCGGTTATCACCAGCATACCGTGCACAAGCACGACAAGAAACCATTACGGACAAGGACATGGGGTGGGGGGGGAACAGAGGGTTAAATACACAACATGTAATTGATGGAATTGGAACCAGGTGTGATGGAAGACAAGACAAAACCAATGGAAAATGAAAAGTGGATCGGCGATGGCTAGAAGGTCGGTGACGTAGACCGCCGAACGCCACCCGAACAAGGAGAGGGACCAACTTCGGAGGAAGTCGTGACAGAAATGTGATTACTGATGATGGTCTTTTCAACACAGAAGTTTATACCAAATTATTGCCTGATGATCTCCTGAACTTCCTAATACCTTTCTGATTTCAGTTTCGTCAAACCATATTTCCTTCAGATTGAAATACTGTCAAAACTACTGGCAGATTGATTTGAAATAGACTGTCATAGCCCCTTTCAAAAAAAGTTAACATTTGCTTTGATTACATCACTTTTTTTACTTGATGGGGTTGATATTTTTTTTTATATATAAAAATGGGGTCATGGGCCAAAAATGTTTGGGAACCCTTGCTGTACTTTATCATAAGTTTAAACTAACTGGTATCCCTACTTCCTGGCCTATTTATTTAAAAAGAGATGCAGACTGTCAGGGTGGCAGGTAGCCTAGTGGTTAGAGCGTTGGGACAGAAACCGAAAGGTTGCTAGAGCTGACAAGGTAAAAAAAGCTGTCGTTCTGTCCCTGGATAAGACAGTTAACCCACTGTTTCTAGGTGTTTCTAGGCCGTCATTGTAAATAAGAATTTGTTCTTAACTGACTTGCCTAGTAAAATAAAGGTAACAAATACAGGGGAGACCAAGAAGGCAGCAGTCCTGTCCTGTACTCAACTGTGTCTAAATTAACTGGTATACTTTCCTATTTCCTACTCCAGCCATTTGCAGAGATTGCACAGTTAACAGACGTCCAGGAGGGCACGGTGGTGCGCTGCATCCAGAGACTAGACGAGGTGCTGAAGGAGGTGCGCCAGGCAGCCCGCATCGTGGGAGACTCGGTCCTGGGCAGCAAGATGGAGAAGGCCTCCCTGGCCATTCGCAGAGACATCGTGTTCACTGCTTCGCTCTACACACACTGAGATTTGAAGGGAGAGAATGGGGGGAAGAGGGAGAGCGAGAGAGGGTGTAGATAGTGTTTGTATTGTAGGTGAAAGAGTGTGGAGAGGAGGAGATAGAGAGGATGTAGGTACGGTATTATAGGTGAGAGAGTGCCAAGGTGCCTGAGCCAAGTCCCAAGCTCGATCAATGTGTGTGAGCATTGTGGGAGAATGGGTGAGTGTATGAGGGAGGAGTGTGTGTTTGTGTGCGATTGTATGGACATACAATTGTTTACCTGAGTCCTAATTAAATTCCTGGACATGGAAAGGGAATGCTCTTAAACAAATCAGACCAAAGTAGTAATGATAATGAAATTATTTGTAATTTATTGTACAGTAATAAAATCCACTGTGGACTAACATTTTAGAGTACTTTGTTTTTAGCAATTGTCCCCCAAGGGCTCATGTGATTGTCTGAGTAAGTGGCTGTATGCATGAGTCTGACATTGGTTTAAACATTATGACACTGTTAACTATTGCTCTTGCTGCATACTGTAGGAACAACAATCTGTACATATCCTATTCTGTGAAACATAATGTCATTTACAGTCAACTATCTAACCCTAAATCAAAATCATGATCCGTTCTAGACTCATGCTCATGTTATGACAGCAAGCCACGGGTATAAAGAGTTGTCAGCATAAAAAGTATTCAAATCCAATATCCGGTCATCTCTTTAAAGGGTTGGTTTCGGGTTTTCCAGCTCAGTGACATATGTATTTCCCAGTCTCGGCTGTCTCTTTAAGACAACGATAGCTTTGTGTCTGATTAATTCAATGTAACGAGAGATGCATTGGAGAAACCTATTTTCCGCTGTTACTGTGGATGTACCAGCTACAGAGAGTGTGAAAAAACTGGACATGTATTTCCTATTGGTCATGATCATCGGATAATCCAATTGGCGGTTATCATGTACTAAAGTTATAACGTGATACCGTTATTATAGGCAACGGATGTGGGGATACAAAAAATATGGATTTAAATTAGCTGGAAATTGAGTCTCCATAATTTCAACATTTTTCTGTAAGGGGATTTACCAAAAGTCGTTTTGGAGGAATAATAATATTTACATTAAATTGTTTGGAGGGGAGTTTTATTCTGACTGCACGAAATGTCTGAAAAACACGGTAAGCTTTTTTTCTCTTGTTCTGTTGCGTCTTTTATGTCAGCACTGTAATTGATAATTGAGCCAATTCTTCCCCTCCCCCGCTGTATATTCTCTGCTTTGGATTGTGATACATGTGTACATTTGGGATAATTGTTTGACTATAGGTTGTTTTGGTAGGTTTTTTTTGTGGTGCATAACTAACAATTGGCTACTTGGTGACGTATGATATCTCTGTTTCCATCTTCTCTGTTTTCACCTCCCCATATCAACATCTCCGACAAACTATTCCTTCTATTTATCTGCATGTCCTACATCTGTAGTCTGCTATGTTATTTTATTCCCAATAGGGTACGCTCTATTTAATTGCCTATGCATGCACATTTATTTAAATAACTACAATGAAATAAGGGTTTGCGTGCGTGTGTTTGTTTCCGTGAGTGTGGGCGGATTTGCGTGCGTTTGTACAGTGTATCAGGGCGAATGAACGTGAGCGTGTGATGTTAACATAAGAAATGCAGCACAATAATTTGCTTAATTTCTCTCTTTAACTCCCTTGGATTCACTGTATTCTAGGAGGTTATCAAGGTAAGCGCCATGCTACTGAGTGAGATGCCTCCCTAATTCTAAATGAAAGCCTATAGCACAGAAAACAGGTTTCGGTTGGGAAAGCCCTGTATAGAGGCCTGCCTGCATGTTCATGGCATGCACATCACACCAATGAATGAAGTTTATAGGCTATATAGCCGTATCACCTGATAGACACAAACAAACAGCTGAGGTTTTTCGGGAATAGCAGAACATTGTAATCCAATATGGATGATAAAACATGCCAGATATAATCGTATTGTTCATTATGGAGAGATGGCAACATATATAGGACTATTCCCCCTCTCAAAGGAATCAGCTCATCTTAATTATAGACACCCAAAGAAATCCTATACAAATTTGACTAGAGATCTACAACATAAGACATTTGGAATGATCAAAAAATATATGTTCTTTGATGGCTTTCCATCACCATTAGACTACTGAGTAGTATGCTATCTGGTATATGCCTTAGTTGTGAATGGGCCATTAATTCAAACAGTCAATGAAAGTATACATTAGTGCATTCGTTCACTATCAGATCCATATGAACTCCTATCACTTATCCCCCATTCATCCACTATAACCCTTCCTTTCTTCACTGTTGTCCTCTCTCCTTTTTTATTTGACTATCTCTCCCATTGCATCCTATGAATCAGATTTCCCTGTTTCGCATTCAGTCCCTGATGTGCGCCATGTACCCTTGAAAGGTGTCCCTCCCGCTGTGTCAGTATCCCATCCCCCTTCTGTGTTTGAGTGGTCTTACTCTGGCTGTGGTGACAGTGTTAGTGGGTTATGTAATGGTGTGTATCCCCAAGCACATCTCTCTCTCTCTCTCTCTCTCTCTCTCTCTCTCTCTCTCTCTCTCTCTCTCTCTCTCTCTCTCTCTCTCTCTCTCTCTCTCTCTCTCTCTCTCTCTCTCTCTCTCTCTCTCTCTCTCTCTCTCTCTCTCTCTCTCTCTCTCTCTCTCTCTCTCTCTCTCTCTCTCTCTCTCTCTCTCTCTCTCTCTCTCTCTCTCTCTCTCTCTCTCTCTCTCTCTCTCTCTCTCTCTCTCATATCAACTGCTGAATAGGCTAGTCAGCATGCTGTTTATTGCTGTACTGTACAAAGTCAACCTGGCTACTGTGTGAACGTGGTTCTTTTTGTTTCTCTTTGTGTGTGAAATGTATTCAACATTTTCACACTCTACATACGTTTGTGTGGTTTACATACATACCCGTAGGTGACAAACCTATTATAGTGCTTGTATTGCGTAAGCGGTGACCAAAATGTCGGAGGGATGGCTAGTTAGATAACATTTCTGCCGACTCACTCACTCACTCACTCACTCACTCACTCACTCACATATTTATTTCTCTCTCTAATTTCTTTCCATCTCTTCCTCTCTCAGGTCTGGAGGACTCCAATCGGCAGGCCATGTCCCAACCCATGCAGCAAATGCAGCCCCCTCCATACCTCCCATCCCAGGACCCTAACATTGGCCAACAACACCCCAATATGCAGCACCCCAACATGCAGCACCCCAACATGCAGCACCCCAACATGCAGCACCCCAACATGCACCCCCCCAGCTGTGGCCCCCAGCCCAACTACCCCCCTCCACCCCCGCCCCCTGGCTCCGATGGCTACCAGGAGACCCAGTTCCACAATGGCTCCTACGGACACCCAGGGGCCCCACAGGGCTACACAGTCCAGACCCAGGGTCCAGGAGGGGGGGTCCCACATGCCCCTGTAGGGTATTTTCAACCAGGATACCCTCTCCAGCTGCAGCCCTGCACAGCCTATGTTCCTGTCTACCCCATGGCGTCGGTGAGTCAGTGTATTCATCTACGATAGCAGTAATTATTCCAAAGCATTTTGTGTTTGCTGAAAAGAGAACGAAGCGTATGAGGGTGGTATGCTCATCTGATTCTTTAGAACACCGGTGCTGGTTGGGGAAAAATATACAAGAACGGATAGGCCCGCACAAGGTATAATACTGCTCCCCAGTGTTTTACTTCTGCACCATGATACATTCTGTGGGATAATAAGGGATAATCAACAAGAGGTTAATGCTCTAGAATGCCCTTCAAGCCAATCAGAAACAAGTATTCAATCATGCCATGGTATATGTTTGTGTATCATCATGATGCAGTAGTAAATCACTGGGGAGCAGGCGCAGCATTATAATGACCTGGTATTTCCTTTCTTAATCGAATAGAGAATGAGTCACCCACACAAGCCAATTTCCATTGGTTCTTAGGTTAAGGCTGTGGAAAGTAAACATTGGTTTGCTCCTCTTGAGGGGTACAGAGAAATCCCAAAATGCTTTTCCAAGGTCAGTGGCCATAAAGAGATCAAGCATCTCACAGTAGGAGTACTGTTCTTGGATCAGTTTTGCCTTGTAGATCACACTGAATAAGATTACATGGACAAGGGGGGACCTGATCCTAGATAAGCACTCCTACTCTGAGATGCTTGATACATCTCTCTCTCTCTCTCTCTCTCTCTCTCTCTCTCTTTCTCTTTCTCTTTCTCTTTCTCTCTTTCTCTCTCACACTCTCACACAGGGACAGCCCTACCAGGGGATGCCCCAGGGTCAGATGGGCATGCAGATGCCCCATGGCATCGCTCTGATGGAGCCCCGGCGCCCTCCTCACGACTACCTGCCCATCGCTGTGCTCACCACCGTCTGCTGCTTCTGGCCCACAGGAATCATAGCCATCATCAAGGCAGTACAGGTTGGTGTTAGGCTAGCACAGAATTGTCTGCACAGTATGTTTGTTAGCTCGCTAGTCATTTTTAGGGAAATTATTGATTGTTTTGTTGTTTCTCTGTTTATTACAGTATTATGTTTATTTTTTATATGATGGCTTTGTTGGTTAGCCTGACCATTATGCACAAGACTCTACAACAGTCTACATCATGTAATTGCAGCATTGTTTACACAGGCTAAAATTGATTTTTGCATTGGGCTTTCCTTCCGATTTGTTTGAGTTGAGCTAAGCTGACAGCCAGGCATAAATAGCCCTGCAAACTTGGGTCTTGAACCATTAGTATTATTATTATTTTGGTTGTTTAATTTAAGACCTGATAAACTGTGTTTTGTGGCTTTTTGTGTGAGTATGTACTATTGTCAACACCACTCTCTCCCTCTCTCAACTAAATTCAGTTTAAGGTTAATTATCGGCATGCAATACATTCTATAAATATGGCCAAGCACTCCAAAACCACAGTTTGTGAGTGGAAAAAAGCATTCTCTCTCTCCCTCCTTCCCCCCCTCAGGTGCGTACAGCAGTGGCCAGGGGGGACATGGTGACGGCAGAGATAGCGTCCCGCGAGGCGCGTAACTTCTCCTTCATCAGCCTGGCGGTGGGCATTGCCTCCATCGTCCTGTGTACCATCCTCACCGTGGTAGTCATCATCGCCTCCCAACACCATGACGATGACTGGGAACCCTAATACATAACACAGTGTGGCATCATGGGATGTGTAGTTTTGGGTGGAGATTGAAGAATAAGAGCACCGGAATTCACTCTCTGAAACTGGTATGTTATATTGGGGGGTGTATGTGTGTGTGTGTGTGTGTGTGTGTGTGTGTGTGTGTGTATGTATATATATATATATATATATATATATATATATATATATATATATATATATATATATATATAACACACACACACACACACACACACACACACACACACACACACACACACACACACACACATATATTGGGGTGTGTGTGTGTATATATATGCATCCTGTGTACTGTATACAGTACTGACCTGACCTAATGACTACTAACGGGTTGAGAACCAATCACACTTATATTCAATTGCCAAAACAAATAGATACACATTACTTGCCAGTATTACTTACCATTTACACTCGGATATAATAGCGCTCCATAGCACTTATGGGGGAAACAGAGTACATACACAGAGGCATTAAAGGGCAATTCCACCACATTTCAACCTCATTTTCATTATCTATAGCACAGTACCAGTGTCTACATATGTGAAAACGGCGCATGACATCATCAAATGAGATTCACAGTGACGTGGGGAGTAAGAAAATGCCCTCCATCTGGCTAGAAACTTGTTGCAGGTTTTGAAAATCAGAGTTTTTCTTACTTTTCCTCCTGCCTTATCACAGAGAATAATCTTTAGGACCTTCTTCTCTTTTTAACCACAGAGCATAGAAACGTGCAATTTTCACATATGTAGACACTGGTATGGTGCTGGAGATAATGAATATGAGGTTGAAAAGTGTCAGAATTGCCCTTTAACTATGAATTACAGATTAATTTATGGTCCCCTTGAACCTAGGTAGACCAAACCATGGATCACAATGTATCTTGATAAACTATTTAAGCCTTCACAAAACTGCCAAAAATATCACAAATCATGACTAACATTAGTGCCATATATAAATAGTATTGTGTAAGGAGGTTGTTTTGAATTACTTCTAATATAAATACTTTTATTGAATTGTGTTTAGTCATTTATAGTTTTTGATTTATGATTTTCATAAACACCCGCATCTGACGATAGTATTTAGAAAGAAATATTTATTAAATGGATCGTATAAATTATAGTATAAGACTGCCAAACAGACGTAGGTATGGAGGGATACAAATGATCAGTATTCATTTTACACACAATCAAATGGAAAGTAAATAAAGACATATTGTTGTCTTATTATGAGATTAATATATGAAAATTGTGGACAAAAAGATTGGGATTTTTCTCCTGAGATGAATGACATCTCTATTTTAAAGTTGTGCTGGCGGAGGGATACACCATAGGGTGTACTGTGACCGTGTCTTTTCCCCCGCCTTTTTTTTATGACATGGGACTATTTTAGCTACATTGACAAATTGTTTGTTGCATAAGATTGTTTAATACTTGTTCACTTTATTTATGTATGTATTTAGGTATCTTATAATTGATTATTTTAGTTATAATATTTATTTTTCATAGATTATTAGCATGTCACCATTATGTTTGAGTTGAAATCAATAGTTTATTGTACCCCTATTGGCCTACAAAACCTTAACTAAACTCAGCAAAAAAAGAAATGTCCTCTCACTGTCAACAGCGTTTATTTTCAGCAAACTTAACATGTGTAAATATTTGTATGAACATAACAAGATTCAACAACTGAGACATAAACTGAACAAGTTCCACAGACATGTGACTAACAGAAATGGAATAATGTGTCCCTGAACAAAGGGGGGGGGGGGGTTAAAATCAAAAGTAACAGTCAGTATCTGGTGCGGCCACCAGCTGCATTAAGTACTGCAGTGTTGCCAGTTCTTTCTGTGAGATGTTACCCCACTCTTCCACCAAGGCACCCGCAAGTTCCTGGACATTTCTGGGAGGAATGGCCTTAGCCCTCACCCTCCGATCCAACAGGTCCCAGACATGCTCAATAGGATTGAGAGGCTGTTTGCTGGCCATTGCAGAACACTGACATTCCTGTCTTGCAGGAAATCACACACAGAACGAGCAGTATGGCTGGTGGCATTGTCATGCTGGAGGGTCATGTCAGGATGAGCCTGCAGGAAGGGTACCACATGAGGGAGTAGGATGTCTTCCCTGTAACACACAGCATTGAGATTTCCTGCAATGACAACAAGCTCAGTCCGATGATGCTGTGACACATCACCCCAGACCATGACGAACCCTCCACCTCCAAATCGATCCCGCTCCAGAGTACAGGCCTCGGTGTCACGCTCATACCTTCTACGATAAACGCGAATCCGGCCATCACCCCTGGTGAGAGAAAACCACAACTCGTCAGTGAAGAGCACTTTTTGTCAGTCCTGTCTGGTCCAGCGACGGTGGGTTTGTGCTCATAGGCAACGTTGTTGCCGGTGATGTCTGGTGAGGACCTGCCTTACAACAGGCCTACAAGCCCTCAGTCCAGCCTCTCTCAGCCTATTGCGGACAGTCTGAGCACTGATGGAGGGATTGTGCGTTCCTGGTGTAACTCGGGCAGTTGTTGTTGCCATCCTGTACCTTTCCTGGCAGGTGTGATGTTCAGATCTACCGATTGGGTGCAAGTGTTACACGGGGTCTGCCACTGCGAGGACGATCAGCTGTCCGTCCTGTCTCCCTGTAGTGCTGTCTTAGGCTTCTCCCGGTATGGACATTGCAATTTATTGCCCTGGCCACATCTGCAGTCCTCATGCCTCCTTGCAGCATGCCTAAGGCACGTTCACGCAGATGAGCAGGGACGCTGGGCATCTTTCTTTTGGTGTTTTTCTTTAGTTTCCGAAATTTTCATAACTGTGACCTTAATTGTCTACCGTATGTAAGCTGTTAGTGTGTTAACGACCGTTCCACAGGTGCATGTTCATTTAATTGTTCATGGTTCATTGAACAAGCAGGGGAAACAGTGTTCAAACACTTTACAATGAAGATCTGTGAAGTTGTTTGGATTTTTACAAATGATCTTTGAAAGACAGGGTCCTGAAAAGGGGACGTTTCTTTTTTTGCTGAGTTTACATTACATTTGATGACGTTTGTGATGACTTGCACTTCCCAGCGTTGACATAGCACAGAAACTGACATAATTACTTTGTACACCTTGGCTAATGTCAGCAGGCTTAGAATTGTTTTTATACACTCCAATAGACAATTGTATAATTGTAGAAATAGACACATTTAGAACAACAGTTGCTTGTCTAATGGAAGTGGTTGGTCCATTTTCTAATTTCATATAGAATAAAGTATTGCAGTACTAAGAAAAAAGCTACACATTTGATGGAAAGTGCTTGGACGGACGCAAGATTAAAAAGGCTATGTAATTATATATAGGGCTAGTGTAGTGTAAATTTGAGAAATTGCAGCTTTTGCAAATACTGTTTTGTTAATATTAATGGTTATAATAGCCAATAAAATAGTATTATCTTAGTTAATAGTTTATCAGAGTAAAAGGTTGTAGACAAATAACTTATATGCTACAGACAATACTCTGTAATGCATGCCATTATTGCAATTCTCTCAGCTTTTCCCAAATTGTCTTATCTGATAATAAGGGTTGCGTCAAACACAGTTGGTCTCTAATCTAGCCTATCACTTTATGAGGTGTGCTGCCTCGTGTTGGAGAGCCAAGAGGGTTGCCGCGTAACAGCGTGAACTAAAATGACCGGAGACGGAATCAGTGAAGCAGAAATACTGATGGTGGCACTGAAAACGAATGTCTCTGAGGAGAGAGAAAAAAATCTATGCCTAATAATACAGTACACTAGCATTTTACTCTCCTCAATTTGTCTATTATTACCCCAATAGACCCCCTCTATTTCTCTCTGTCTCTCTTTCTGATCTCCATTGCAAAATTGGAACCGTAGTTCTAGACATATCTCTAATCTGCTTCTCTGTTTTCAATTCCTATGATAGTTATTCAGAGATATAGAAAATGTATTGTTTCTCGTGAAGGACCATGATTACAGATTTGAATATTGTTATTAGGGTGACGTTTTATTCCAAAAGTATTATTCAATTAGTATTACTACTATGGTTATTATTCTGTTACATGGAAATCTCTTTTACATTTGATTATCATTACTATATTTATAATGTACATTGTATTTGGAGAATATGTTGTTATTCTGATAACACGGTGTTCTAGAAATATGTTGAGTGCAAAGTAAGCACAGTACTGTGACCCGTAGTGCTGTTACTCACCTCTATACAAGAGATGTATTGGTATGGAATGTTCTTATGCTTTTTAGGCTCACTCCTCGCATATCTAGTTGTGTTTAGATCTACACTGTTCTCTCCCCACATACTTGTTTTGTGAGGCCGTTCTATGTCATTTAAGATGACAGGCTGGGCAAATGCTACTGCTTCTTTGCAGTATTCATACCTTTTCTCTGAGCTTGTAAATGTAATGGATTGGCATATTCAAATTGGCTGGCGAATCAGTGTACATTTTCTTGGGGTTTATTTCTGTTCATGGATATTACACATGCATCTGTTGTGTATGAATTGAGTTGTTTGAATAAAATTGTTTTTTTTTTGTGCAAGAGTAGGTAACAGTGATGTGTACTCTACAGCTATCTCGCTCTCTGTCTTTCACTCTCTCCCACTCTCTCTCTGTGGCCTTTCCACTCCCTACATCTCTTTAGGTGCGTATTTATAGTTGGCCCGGATTCCTCCATCCCTGTATCTCTCTTTCTCTCACTGTCAGAACATGAACGATCACTCAATATCTGGTGGGAGGAGGCTGGTGAGAGGAGCTATAGAAGGACGGGCTCATTGTAGCTGGAGTGAAATCAATGGAATGGTATCAAACACATCAAACACATTTGACTCTGTTCCATTTATTCCATTCCACACATTACAATGAACCCGTCCTCCTATTGCTCCTCCCACCAGCCTCCTCTGAGATAGAGATAGAGAGGGAGGTGGTGGGACCAGGCCAGACTGTGTCTGCAGGAACACAGATGGTCATTTAGCCTCCCGAAGAGCGACCCAGCATCTCTGCGATCGTTTTACTTGGTCTGTCGCAACATGCATCTCTGTTCCACTACACCTCCCTGCCTCCCTTGAGCGGACCTGCACTGTCGCTCACTGTGTGTGTTTGTGTCATTGGGCCGAGCACCGGATACTTATGAGCCAATCACCTCAGCAGTTGTGTCAAGGCTGATTAATAACGATGGGCAATGAATGAAACTGTGTGCCACATGCTCCTTCTGTGTAGCTGTGCAGTCAGCCAAGATCAATGATTCATGTTGACCCCTTGAGCTTAATACTTTCTCTGCATCAATGAATCTGTTCACTCTTGCCCCCACTCTCTTTTATATCTCCCCAAAACCTTTTTATTTGTATTTATTTAACTAGACAAGTCAGTTAAGAACATATCCTTATTCATACTTTGCCCTGTTTATCTAAATGCACTCCCAAAATGTCTTAGCATGTACCGTAAATTAATATCCCTGTCTACATAAGGACAAACCTCTTAAAGATATACATTTATTGTTTGTATAATTTAATGCAAAACGTACACAAGTGGGTACTAAATCGTGACTTTTATATTGTCAGTGCAAATATTCTATTGTCCTACAGTAACATATTATTTAAAGTGGAACGCATCAGCGTTTCAGTGTCCCAGTCTTATAATCCTAGGACCTTGGTTTTTATATACTGACAGAGACAAAGGGAGGCAGTGGTGCAGTGATTCCTCCTGTGGTGTAGGGGGTGGTGTGTGGAGTTTGGCAGCTTTTCAGATAGCAACAGCTTGACATACACCGCACCGTAGGTCAGTAGAAGTTGGAGTGCTTTGGCCTGCAAAAAGGGTTATGTTAGTATAACATAACAACAAAAGAGACTTCGTAATACTGTATTGAACACATGCTACAGTCTACAGGTAGGCTATATCTTAAACAGTGGTGGCTGGAGCCCGTCCTCCAGATTTCTCCCTCCACTAGTCGGGAATACCATTTGTTCAACATGAGGCACTAAAGAAAAATCCTTTAGCGAGGTGTCTACATTGTAACATAAGATTACAAGTATTATTGAAAGCAGTCTAACTAACCTGAGCTGGTAGTATTTGGTCCGGTACCAAAATGTAGTTAGTAGTGAGTTTGGTGTCCTCCCTCTGGCTGGTTGAGGTACTGCCTCCAGCCTCATCGTTCATCAAGAGGGGCCTTTCCTCATCAGAACCTTCATTAACACTTGACTCCACCGCCACAGGGTCAAGGGTCATGACCTCTGACACCAGGACAAGGTGGGACATTCTCTTCTCGAGTCTCTTCTAGGGAGTGAGGGGAACCCGTTACAGTGCATTGTCTGCTAGTGCAACACAGAAACACTGAATGGTGATCATCACAAGATTGCCTTACGAGGCAATTGAAAGGCAATATACACCAAATGAAACCCTCCGATGATAGGCCTAAAACACAATATGTAATACTCAAATGTCTCCTATTGTCAATGTCCAATTTCATTTCAATTTTGCTCAGACAATTCCTTATAACAGCACACAGAGATTTGTCAGTATCGATCTATGCATATTATATCCCATTGGCTTCCCAAAACAGAATGTCCCTACTGAAAGCCTTGCCAAAGAGAACAAGGACACAAATCAATAGAGCGAACATGGGGACATCGTGATGTACCTACCTGGGCCTCGTCTCCGACAAAGCTCATCTCCTCTAGAGTTTCAGTCAGTGTCCTCAAGCAGCGGGCTGTATCCCAGTACACAATGAACAGCTGAGCGAGACGAGACCACAGACAGGCAGGCAGACGGTTAGAGACAAACAAACAGAGACAGATGGATGAATGTAATGAGGACAGTTTAGATGACTAAAGTTCATATTTGGTCTAGAGTGATCAACACAATATTTAGCATATGGAGTTTCTGTAATACTCATAATTTCCCGTGTTCCGTTAGTGACACTAAAGGTGCGGTTCTATGGTCACTACCCCCTGGGCACACACTGGTTGAATCAATGTTGTTTACACATCATTTCAATTAAATTGCATTGAACCAATGTGGAATAGACGTTGAATTGACGTCTGTGCCCAGTGGGTAGACTTGTTGTGGATTCATCTCATTCAGGTACAGTATCTGTTGATAGTGATTGATGCCGCTAATAAAGTTCCTCCCTTTTTTGTTTTGACTTCCTACGAGCTAGAACATTTGTTACTGTCTGATTTAGGATATAAAAGGGCCTATTTCAATGCAACTACAGAATCAATTCATCGATATATAACTTTAAAGTGTCTTGCCATAATGATCGGTCAATGGAAGCGGTTAGATTTATACCACAAAAAACAGTAAAGGTATTTAGAAGTAATCTCGATTACAAGAAAGGGTGTGTGATAAAAAGGTTTGACACAAAATGTCTTCCGTCTCAGATTGAGCTGCCTATATGTGCAGGTTACTGTAGGCTACCTGTAGAGTTCCAGTGCAGTTCTGCACCCAGTCAGCCACGCCCACCAGCAGCATATGTTGGCTCAGCCTCTCATTCACCTGGATGAGTCGCACGTCAATGTTGATGTTTATCTGTAGGAAGATCTACGTTAATGTTTTTTGGTCTTAACTGTTTTCAGACTACAGTCCAATATCTCTATAGAATTGATGGTTCAATAATGAACCACATAGGTTTCAAAGTGTCTGAATATTTATCTTCAATCCTCTTGTGTGGCATATCTATGTAGTCTATTCATTTGCTTCCACAAGCACAGATGTATTCCTATTAATATCGATGCATAATTTATGTTGCTACCACAGCTTACTAATTTTAGCACTGTGATTAAAGATTAGAAGGCATTTTATAATTAGGCTGCCCATTTAAGACTATATTTTCCTACAGTGGGATTTCATTCATATTTTTCATAATTCATTTAAATTGTAATTAAAACTGCTGAAAATCAGGTGTTTCTATGTCAAACAGGCCCTCAGCCAGCCAAATCACCAGTTAAGATCTTTATCAGCCTTGCTCCCCTCCAACACAAGGTCATAAATCCCCAGCTGTCAGCAGAGCCATAAATTACCAGCTGCTCACTGCTCATTTACATTTTCATCATGTAGCAGATGTCCTTGCCCAAAAATCCATATTATATATTTTCCCTGCTCACATGTCAGCCATTGAAACCCATGCACATTCGGTTTGATCACAACAATACGTTATCCAATAAACCACCAATAAGCCATTGGTTAAAAAAAACATAATGACTTACCTTTTATTGAAGCTATGGTTATTATGTCATTATTCCAACACAACCATTTCATAATCTTTTCAGATGTACCGGAAAAGATGGCCTCGTTCACATTAGTCTAAAATGGTTAATGCTAATGTATTGATGTTTTAGCTAGGCGTAAATCCATTTCTGGGAAAAATGTGCAAATATTCTGTGCAGCACCTATGCACATTTGGTTTCTACAGTCTTTGACCTTTCCAACTATGTAGAACCTGTCCTATTCGGTAGAAGTATCATAATATAGCATGTATGAGTATCCCTCCCTATGCAGTGACTTAGTGTGTACCGCTCAGACACGAGTGTTGCAAATTTCTGACCAATACCCACCCAAAAAGCCTGAAAACTAGACCAATTGTATTTGTATACAGCAGAGTTGCCATATTTATACAATTAACCCTTTTCCATAACGCTATTAAGCCAAATACGGAATATCGTAGTAACCTGTAATGACGTTAGAAGCAAATTTAGTTTTCCTCAAAATAATTAGTATTGCGAGCTAGGACATGACGTAATAAAGGAATTTGAATATGTCGCAAGAGAAAAGACAATTTGCCCTTATTAAACTCGCCGGATCATTTTCTATCAATGGATGTCTATTTACCTCATTTGACTGCTATGGATGTCGATTTACCTCGTTTGACTGCTATGGAAGTCGATTTACCTCATTTGACTGCTATCTCGTTTTAAGCAATAAGGTACAAGGGGGTATGGTATATGGCCAATAAACCACGACTAAGGGCTGTTCTTAAGCATGACGCCTGGATACAGCCGTTAGCCGTGGTATATTGGCCATATAGTACAAAGCACAGGCACTTCCTGTTTGAGTTTCTGCCCATAGGATGGGAGGAGCAAGATGGCGTCATGGTCAGATTTGCCGAAAGGAGGGCGGGGGAGGGCCTTGTAATCATCCCGGAAGTTTGAATAGCAATGGTTGAGAGTCTTAGTAGTGCGAGTAGGGCAGTCAATATGTTCATAGAATTTTGGCAGCCTAGTCCTCAGATTTGCTTTGTTAAAATCCCCAGCTACAATAAATGCATCCTCAGGATATGTGGTTTCCAGTTTGCATAAAGTCCATTGAAGTTCTTTGAGGGCCATCAAGGTTTCGGCTTAAGGTGGGATGTAAACGGCCGTGGTGATGACGGAGGAGAATTCTCTTGGGAGATAATATGGTCTGCATTTAATTGTGAGGTATTCTAGGTTGGGTGAACAAAATGACTTCAGTTCATGTATGTTCCTAGAATTACACCATGAGTCGTTAATCATGAAACACAGCCGCCGACAATATTTTGGATGAATTTCTCTGGGGAGAGTGAACAAAGATCTGCTCCAGGGAAGTCGTATTCCTGGTCGTAATGCTGGTAGTTATGTTACTGCTGCTCTATTATCCAATAGTTCTTCCCGGCTGTATGTAATGACACAAAACATTTCCTGAGCTAATAATGTAAAAAGTAGTACATAAAAAACAAAATACTGCAACGTTTTCTAAGAGCTAGTTGCGATGCTGCCATCTTGCACAGACCAGCTGGCTGGTATGTTTATGGGCATATTCAATCTCTCCCTATCCCAGTCTGCTGTCCCCACATGTTTCAAGATGGCCACCATTGTTCCTGTACCCAGGAGGTAAAGGTAGTTGAACTTAATGGCTATCACCCCGTAGCACTCACCTCTGTCATCATGAAGTGCTTTGAGAGACTAGTTAGGGATCATATCGCCTCTACCTTACCTGCCACCCTAGACCCACTTCAATTAACTTACCTCCCCAATAGATCCACAGACGATGCAATCGCCATTACTCTGCACACTGCCCTATTCCATCTGGACAAGAGGAATACCTATGTAAGAATGCTGTTTATTGACTATAGCTCAGCATCCATAGTACCCTCCAAGCTCATCATTCAGCTCGAGTCCCTGGGTCTGAACCCTGCCCTGGCAACTGGGTCCTGGACTTCCTGACGGGCCGCCCACAGGTGGTGAAGGTAGGAAACATCACCTCCACTCCGCTGATCCTCAACACTGGGGCCCCACAAGGGTGTGTGCTCAGCCCCCTCCTGTACTCCCTGTTCACCCATGACTGTGTGGCCAAGTACGCACCCAACTCAATCATCAAGTTTGCAGATGACACAACTGTAGTAGGCTTGATTACCAACGATGACGAAATAGCCTACAGGGAGGAGATGAGGGCTCTGGGAGTGTGGTGCCTGGAAAACAACCTCTCACTCAATGTCAACAAAACAAAGGTGATGATCGTGGACTTCAGGAAACAGCAGAGGGTGCACCCCCCTAAATTACAGGCCTCCCATCTTTTTAAGTGGGAGAACTTGCACAATTGGTGGCTGACTAAATACTTTTTTGCCCCACTGTATATAGTCTTAATTCATTCCTACATAGATTTGTGTGTATTGGGTATATGTTATGTAGTTTGTTAGATATTCCTACACTGCCGGAGCTAGAATCACAAGCATTTCGCTACACCCGCAACAACATCTGCTAATCATGTGTATGTGACCAATAAAATTTTATTTGATATACCACAAACCAATCCTCCGGGGTGGGGTGCCTTATTGCTATTATAAACTGGTTACCAACATAATTAGAACAGTAAAAAAAATGCTTTGTCATTCCCATGGTATATGGTCTGATATACCACAGCTTTGAGCCAATCAGCATTCAGGCCTGGAATCAGGTTTATAATTGTAAACAAATCCCCTTTGCGCATGTGCATAACTATAGATAAATCTGACAGGAGAGTTTAAGTGAGGAAAGTTAGACAGAGGATCTCAATCTCTGAGCAAGAAACACTTAGACGAACATTTAAAAAAATGTGCCTACTTTCTGGCAATTGTGCTGTTATAATGTGCCAGATGTTAAGACTACAAACCATTTTATAAATGGCCGATTTGCAAGATTGACTTGTCATTTCAATAGGCATAGGCTACAGACTAAAATCGGGGTTTATAATCAACTTTGCCATGGTTTGCTTAGATAAAGGAAGGATGCCTATAGCTCCTGATAGGCCTACATCTCATTTCAGATAGTCTACAGTAGCCTAGACAAGATGTAGGCAAGCTGTAAACTAAACGATTTAGCAGCTTGCTTAGTTCAAATTAACAGAAACATGTATTCAACATGAATAGCGAGGCGATTTCGAGGTTAGACGTGCTTGTTTCTCCCAATAGCCTGCCCGAATTGGCTACTGAGGATGCGGTCATCATTTCAATCACTGAATTTAATATTAATAATATGTACATTAACTAAATATGCTTGTCAACAACAGCCAGTGTTTTTAAAACTTTTTTAAATGTTTTACCTGAAGCCTAATTTGACTACTGTTACCGTCAATCTAACGCATTCTAACAACCGATCGGCAATTGCGATAGAGCTTTGATAACTTTTACTTTAATTAATTAAACATGCTCACTTAGTGGCAACAATTTATTTGCAATGACTCCAGTCATATTTTCATTTGTGTTTAGATTGATGAGGGGGAAAAAACAATTTAATCAATTTTAGAGTAAGGCTGTAACATAACAAAATGTGAAAAAAATGAAGGTGTCTGAATACTTTCTGAATGCACTGTAAAGTGTAATTGCGATGCAAACTCAAGATGTAATACATTTAAATTCTGTATCTGACTAGGTGTTTTCTTTTTTTAAGCCCATAACCATGTGTGTGAGGTGTATACTTTTGCTTCAAAGTAGATTTGTTTAAGACTACCAAGATACCCTCTGTATGACCCTACTTTAGCCCAAAGCAGTAAAACATTAAATGCTGTCAGACTGATAAACAGATTGAACACCCACCTCCTTGTTACTATAGTAGAGGATGACGATGATGAATGTGGTGAGGAAGATGGCGACCAGACTGACAGACAGGCAGAGGACCCAGTAGTCAGTGACCGAGAGATACATATGAAGAGTGGAGAACACAGCACACCATATCACCACATATATAATCTGGAGGGGAGATAAAATGATACACAGTATAAATTGAACATACTAACTCTGAACAAATACAGGACACATTATTAGAAGACACCCAGATGGCATAGGAGATCAACAGATACTGGACACTATTGTGAATAATGTAATGGATGTAAAAAAAAATAACTAACAAAATCCCCCTTGTGTTATTAATGAAGACTTTGAGGGACCCTACCGGTGCCATGATGAAGTGGATGAGAGAAGAGTTAAGGAACAGGTATCTCCTGACCGATGGCACATCCAGTGCTATGTCTAGTGGTGTCTCAAAGTCTTCCACAGGAATCTACAGTGGAGAAACCAAATGAACCAAACAGTGGATACATGGTAATAATGTATTCTAAATGTAATGTTCCATGCAATGGCCTTCATACTTTACCAAAATGCAAAATAAACAAGGTAAGGGAAAAAAGACTTTGACCTGCAATATGTGTCAGGGATGTGGGTGGTCAAAAGTTTGTAAAAGTGTGTGTGACATATTTATTTCAAAAACATTGTATATCTCTTTGAGTGGTGAAGTTATTAATTACACTTGGGGTGGTGTATCAATACCCACAGTCACTACAAATATACAGTGACCTTAATAACTCAGTTGCCGGAGAGGAAGGAAACCACTCAGGGACTTCACCATGAGGCCAGAGGTGACTTTAAAACAGTTACAGAGTATAACGGATGTTTAGCTCTTTGTATGACTTACACCTCCTATCCAACTTAAGTGTCAATGACAACAAATTTACCGCCGGTAAATTTCTGCTGACCTGTCATTGATAAACGACGTCAGGCTCTGCCGCTTACGACTGACTCATCATGTTTTTTTGCGTCGTCTATGTCTTTGTGCGTCAGGTTTGTAAAGCCATGACATGAGGCATAATGCTTATGAGGCATTTGCATGTGCAGACCATCTCATAACCGGAACGAGATTTGTGGGTTGCTATTCAACTGTTTTCATTTGGTTGTAAACCTGATTTAACAATCTGCCATCGCCAAGTGGATTTGGAGCAAAAGTTAAATATTGACAGCACAAATGTGAAAAACGAATCTGTCTCAAGGCAGTTCACAGTACTTACCCCGACCAAATTCAGAATATGTGCAGCACAAGGCACCCACTCTGTCAATGGGTTGATCTCTCGTATGTGCGATTGCAGACCTTTGGTTGTCATTGTCCTTTGTGTCTGTGTTGCACATAACAATAACCAGCGACACGTCCCGGGTGGCGCAGCGGTCTAAGGCACTGCATCACAGTACTAGAGGCATCACTGCAGACCTGGGTTCGATCCCAGGCTGTGTCGCAGTCGGCCCCGACCGGGAAACCCATGAGGCGGCGCACAATTGGCCCAGCATCGTCCGAGAAATTGGAAGGGTTTGGTCGGCCGGGATGTCCTTGTCCAGTCGCGTTCTAGCGACTCCTTGTGGTGGGCCGGGCGCATGCACGCTAACTTCGGTCACCAGCTGTACAGTGTTTCCTCTGACACATTGGTGCGGCTGGCTTCCGGGTTAAGCGAGCAGTGTGTCAAGAAGCAGTGCGGCTTGGCGGGTCGTGTATCAGAGGACTGGCTCTCGACCTTCGCCTCTCCCGAGTCCGCACTGGAGTTGCAGTGATGGGACATTACCAATTGGGGAGAAAAAAATAGGTAAAAAGTACCAAAAAAATGAATAAATCAAATAACAGTCAGTTTGGGCATTTTTTGTTTAAGTGCTGTTGTTTTATTTTCTGTACTTTTCTTTTCTGGTCCACTCAAGCCACTCTGATTTTTTTCCCACTAGGTAAAAATGCTGTGGCTACCACAGAATTCTGTAGCAATACGCCATCCCATCTGGTTTGCACTTAGTGGGACCATAATTTGTTTTTCAACAGGGCAATGACCCAACACACCTCCAGGCTGTGTAAGGGCTATTTGACCAAGAAGGAGAGTGATGGAGTCCTGCATCAGATGAAAAAAAGCAGGAAAAGCAGCCAACAAGTGCTCAGCATATGTGGGAACTCCTTCAAGACTGTTGGAAAAGCATTCCAGGTGATACTGGTTAAGAGAATGCCAAGAGTGTACAAAGCTGTCATCAAGACAAAGGGTGGCTACTTTGAAGAATCTCAAATATAAAATATATTTGGATTTGTTTAACAATTTTTTGGTTACTACTTGATTCCATATGTGTTATTTCATAGTTTTGATGTCTTGACTATTGTTCTACAATGTAGAAAATAGTCAAAGTAAAGAAAAACTCTTGAATGAGCAGGTGTGTCCAAACCTTTGACTGGTACTGTATATATACTTTTAAAAATGTTTTGCTGCCTCTTGGGCCCCCCACGGGCCTGGGCCCAGGGACTGCATTATCTGGCCCTTCCTCTCCCTAACTATCTCAGACAACCTGATCCAGGTGTAGAACTCTAAAGGGCCGAAAGTCTTGAATAGGGTTTTGCTCCCTAAATCACACAGTATGACTCAGCGGCTGCCAAGTCCAATCGTGTGGAATTGTACTTATAGCAGCATCCATTAAAGTCGTACCAGCCCACGGGGCAGGATTTTTGGGATAGCTCTTCACCCCGGTCAGGAGTGTCATGTTCAATATCCAAAGCAAGGCTGAAGATAGAGACAGCACAGAAGAACACAAACATGATTCTGGTTGGGCTGGTAGGCAGGTAGGTATGCTGGGCTGCAGTGGGTCCTATTCTAATTTACAGAAGGAAGGTTTGGCTGGTGGGCATCATGTCATAGGCGGATCATGTACAGACGTGACACATCCACTATCTCAAAGTAAATATTATATGAATGTACTATTAACCTCAGCCTTTACTGAAGCTGTTTAATCTGTCAAATTCACTCCAGAACCTAACAAATTCAAAGAGATAAAAGAGAGAAAGTTATTTCTCACTTCCCTGTGCTCAAAGGGGATGATGCTGAGAGACCAAAGGTAATCGCCTCGTTCCGCCCCAGTTCCACCCCCCTGGACACCTTCCCTTCTCCATTCATCATTGAAATTGTCCAGTGTAACCTGTTCTCTGGGCAGCCAAACAAATCCTGCACATGCGCAGAAGGGTTGGTTCTTTAGCTATCGGGAAGAAGGTGTCCAGCCGCTCCGCTCCAAATGCATCACAACAGCCAGTCTAAGAGGGTATTGCCACGCAACCCAGAAGTCATATCACCTCTGGAGATGTATTCTTCTCATAATTCCTGTGCCATGTTTTGGTACAGGGCTTTTGACACCAAAAAGCACACACTGGATGTGATGTTTTGGCCAACAACTTTGACTTGAGGTAAAATTTTCAACATTAACTGCGGTTCAATTTTATTTCAATTAATTAGACACGGTATATTGATTTTTAAGAATATAACTTTAAAATACTTCATGAGCTTAGTACACCGGTCTTACCCCATCATAACCCAAAATATAAGGATAGGCCGGGGATTCACTCCGATCTGTAAAGTAATTTCCGATAGAGCCGACAGCGTTTGTCTCTGCGAACACGGAAACTGCCTTTAAAAGGTGCATAGCCTAAAAGAGGCAATAGGCTGGAATCGCGGCCTTACTCCATGGTTTATATTTTGATTTAGTTTAAGTCTATTTTAAACACACTATTGCCTATAGCTTAAAAATATGTTCAACTATCATGTTGATATCATGGACTAAGTCATGGCATGCAAAACTTTATCAATGAATTTGCTTGCATTTCTCCATCCTAGCAAATTAAGTTTTGGGGCTGTTTGCTGACACACGTTTTTCTTCATGAAACCTTTTCAGATCGAAATAACAGTAGGCCTATATTTTGGTGAGACATAAAACAGTCTGATAGAGGAAGTGAGATTACAAGTTCATTTAAACTCAGCAAAAAAAAGAAACGTCCCTTTTATCAGGACCCTGTCTTGCAAAGATAATTCATAAAAATCCAATTAACTTCACAGATCTCCATTGCAAAGGGTTTAAACACTGTTTCCCATGCTTGTTCAATGAACCATAAACAATTAATGAACATGCAACTGTGGAATGGTCGTTAAGACACTGACAGCTTACAGACGGTAGGCAATTAAAGTCACAGTTATGAAAACTTAGGGCATTAAAGAGGCCTTTCTACTGACTCTGAAAAACACCAAAAGAAAGATTCCCAAGGTCCCTGCTCATCTGTGTGAACGTGCCTTAGGCATGCTGCAAGGAGGCATGAGGAGATGTGGCCAGGACAATAAATTGCAATGTCCGTACTGAGACGCCTAAGGCAGCTCTACAGGGAGGAAGGATGGACAGCTGATCGTCCTCGCAGTGGCAGACCACGTGTAACAACACCTGCACAGGATCGGTACATCCGAACGTCACACCCGCGGGCCAGGTACAGGATGGCAACAACAACTGCCCGAGTTACACCAGGAACGCACAATCCCTCCATCAGTGCACAGACTGTCCACAATAGGCTGAGAGAGGGCTTGTAGGCATGTTGTAAGGCAGGTCCTCACCAGACATCACTGGCACAAGTCCACCATCGCTGGACCAGACAGGACTGGCAAAAAGTGCTCTTCTCTGATGAGTGGCGGTTTTGTCTCACCAGGGCTGATGGTCGGATTTGCGTTTATTGACGAAGGAATGAGCGTTACACCGAGGCCTGTACTCTGGAGCGGGATCGATTTGGAGGTGGAGGGTTGGTCATGGTCTGGGGCGGTGTGTCACAGCATCATTGGACTGAGCTTGTTGTCATTGCAGGCAATCTCAACGCTGTGCGTTACAGGGAAGACATCCTCCTCACTCATGTGGTACCTTTCCTGCAGGCTCATCCTGACATGACCCTCCAGCATGACAATGCCACCAGCTATACACTGCCTGTTCTGTGCGTGATTTCCTGCATCCTGCAAGACAAGAATGTCAGTATTCTGCATAGCCAACAAAGATGCCAGATCTCAATCCCATTGAGCACGTCTAGGACCTCTTGGATCAGATGGTGAGGGCTAGGGAATGTCCGGGAACTTGCAGGTGCCTTGGTGGAAGAGTGGGGTAACATCTCACAGCAAGAACTGGCAACACTGCAGTACTTAATGCAGCTGGTGGCCACACCAGATACTGACTGTTACTTTGATTTTGACCCCCCCTTTGTTAAGGGACACATCATTCCCTTTCTGTTAGTCACATGTCTGTGGAATTTGTTCAGTTTATTTCTCAGTTGTTGAATCTTGTTATAGCCATACAAATATTTATAAATGTTAAAAAGTCAAATGAAGTTGACAGTGAGAAGATGTTTCTTTTTTTGCTGAGTTTAGTTCAAGCTCCCCACACAAGTGGACAGGCTGCTTGACATTTGATGAGAATATAAATGGCCAGTGGGCACCCAGAGAGAGGGAGAGAGTGTGTGTTTATGTGTATGTGTGTGTTTGCTCTGACCTGAAAGCCGTCCCTCTCCAGCAGAGCCCTGCAGAGCGACAGATCAAACCTGGGGCTCAGCATGGAGGAGGTTGGTACTGCCAGCACACACTGACCTGGAGAAGAGAAAAGGGGGAAACAGAAGGGAGAGGGGCAGAGAGAGACGGTAGGAGAGAGAGGAGGGCGAGAGAGAGGCGAGGAGAGTGTTCATTTTGACAATAACACATTCTGACAGAGATTTTAACAGTGATGAAAAAGGAGAGAGAGTCAAAACATTGAGAAATAATAAAAAAAGGTATTAAGGGTAAATAAATAAAGTGGGACATTGTGAAAAGGGTTTGTTTATCCCAAAAACTTGCCAAGAGGGAAAAAATAGAACAAAGAAGAGAAACAAATCATGAATATATATATATATTTTTTGATAACTATGTTACTACGCACCATTCTTCCATCTAGATGTTCTTCTGTTTTCTGGCTGGATCTTGGATGATCGTCTTAGGTCAGCTTCAACATCACTCTCGTCTGAATGCACAGAAGTCTTGTCCTCCATCTCATCCATGATGACGAGACCCTGAACGAGCAAAAACAGTCATACACTTGAATCAAAATCCTTGGAACCGTAATTCAGAGAAAATGAGTAAGAGCATGAACGGCCCTGACCGTCAGCGTGAAATACACAGTGCATCTGACCACAGCAACACAGTTCCGTTAGCCTGGTCCCAGATCTGTTTTTGCTGTCTTGCCAACTCCTACAATGACTAAAAGAGTTGGAAAGCCTGCACAAATAGATCTCGGACCAGGCTACATCCGTTGCTCAAGCAGACAGATGCTTGGTCTGATTACAACACCACTTCCCAGTTGTGTGCCGTAGGTTGTCAGATATGTGTGTAAAGTATACACAGTATATGAAGTGAGTAATAACATTACAGCAAGCAGCACATTCCAGTGTGATGCAAAACAAAGAAAGACATTGAAATTAGAACATTTGACGAATATTCCCTCAGTAGATAGTGTTTTCCTCTGGGGCATGGCTTGTACTGACACTGTTGGAGAAAACATGTCTAATGGCTGAAGCTCCCTTCGAGATGCCCAATCGGAGACTACAGCTTTATCTAACAAGGGCATCAAACGCCAAAAGATTAACTTTGGAGAAGTCAGTTGAGTTAAGACAAGCACTTGATGTGTCCTATGTTTCAAAAGCAACCGGAAACCACATCACTTCTCCTTTTAGAACAGATTACATTGCTCTGCTATGTTATGTCAGCATGTTGGAGAAACCAGCAGAGGAATGAAACTAAAGTTTACCAACAAGGTTTCTGATTCAGCACTTTCGAGTTTCAACCTAAGTTTCTAACAATCATTTTAGTAGCTGACTTTTTTTCCCCCCGGCTACAGACTTCACAGGTTTCTGTTAAAAGTGGCTAAGCTGTACTACAGTAATAAGATGAGATAGACATACTGCACCTCAACAGGGTCAGTCTTCAACGCACAATACACAGCCAAGTTATCGCTCTGCTTTCAACAGCTACAAACTCTGAAAGAGAAAGTGAGAAAATAAAGGGACAGAGAGCAGCTACATTTTTAGACACCACTGTTGCTTTCTCATTCTCTTGTTCTTGCTCGCTCTCTCCCACCGTCCCTCTTTCCCTCTCCCTCTGTGTCTCTCGTTTGATTGTTAGAGAGGGAGACACATTTTAGCACAAACGTGTGGAAATGCTGTCAGCAAGCGGGACTTCAAGTTGTCTTCTTCTATCCCTACACCAGTTCTCTCTCTCCTCTCTCTATTTTCCTCTCTCTCGCCCTCTATCTCTCTCTCCTTTCTCTCTCTCTCAATTCAATGTTAAGGGCTTTATTGGCATGGGAAACACATGTTTACATTGCAAAAGCAAGTGAAATAGATAATAAACAAAAGTGAAATAAACAATAAAAAATGAACAGTAAACATTACACTTACAAAAGCTCCAAAATAATAAAGACATTTCACATGTTCACACATATATACAGTGTTGTAATGATGTGAAAATTGTTAAAGTACAATCAAATAAATAAACATAAATATAGATTGTATATACACAATGGTGTTTGTTCTTCACTGGTTGCCCTTTTCTTGTGGCAACAGGTCACAAATCTTGCTTCTGTGATGGCACACTGTGGTATTCCACCCAATAGATACGGGAGTGTTTCAAAATTGGATTTGTTTTCAAATTCTTTGTGGGTCTGTGTAATCTGAGGGAAATATGTGTCTCTAATATGGTCATACATTTGGCAGGGGGTTAGGAAGTGCAGCTCAGTTTCCACCTCATTTTGTGGGCAGTGAGCACATAGTCTGTCTTATCTTGAGAGCCAGGTCTGCCTATTGTCAATTCAATTCAAGGGCTTTATCGGCATGGGAAACATATGTTAACATTGCCAAAGCAAGTGAAGTATATAATAAACAAAAGTGAAATTAACAATAAAAATGAACAGTAAACATTACACTCACAGACGTTCCACAGAATAAAGACATTTCCCATGTCATATTATGTTGTATATACAGTGTTGTAACGATGTGCAAATACAAGTACAAAAGGGAAAATAAATCAACATACATAAATCTCTCTCTCTCCCTCTCTCTCAAGCACACACTCTCATTCTCACTTGCTGCTGTAAGCAAGTGAGTTGCCAACTTTCAAACAGTTTGACTACGCTGGCGCCCCTAATGAAAAAAGTACCTTTACAAGTGCCTGTTTACACTTGTATGTGAATTGCTGTGTAAGAGCATGTGATGTTTGATGTGTGTTGTGTGCGTCTGTGTGTTTCTCTACGAAAGGTTTTATGACAGATGTGAGGGGAAAAGCTCTTCAGGGTTTTCTCCTCATCTATTCACTCTACTCCTACTTCTAGGAATGTTTTTTAAAGATAAAAAACATTTTACAGAATCGTTATGTGCACCAGTTACAGTTGAGGTTCTGAACATAAAGAAATACACATGACTAATAGGACAACTCTCCAGAGACTATACAATGTAGAAACTATTACATTTAAAGGTCCTACCTACCCGCACTTAAGATTAAAGTAATTTCCAATGACTGGAAGTCTATGTGTATCTGTTAGCATACCCATAGACTTAGAGTCATTGCGCAAACTCTAGTTAGCATTGGCTCGCAAAACAACCTCTAAGTTCCTTTATACTGGACACAGAGACATAAAAACGGTATCCATAAGTTCATCGGATTTTGGGGAAATAGATAAAGAGCCTCATTACCCAAATCCCCTTTTAAAGTCCCATTTACTTTAATACAGTTACAGCATTTCAAACATTCCCCCAGAAGCATTTAACCTTTTCCGTCTCAACTATTTGGTCCTTTTTCCTCACATACAACTACACTTCCCAATATACACCACATGGCCCAAAGTATGTGGACACCTGCTCCTCTAACATCGCATTCCAAAATCATGGGCATTAATATAGAGTTGGTCCCCCCTTTGCTGCAATAACCGATGTTGGAACATTTCTGTGGGGACTCAGTGTCACGCCCTGACCATAGAGAGCCCTCTGTGTTCTCTATGGTGTAATAGGTCAGAGCGTGACTAGGGGAGTTTTCTAGTTATTATAGTTCTATGTTGGTGTGTGAGTATGGTTCCCAATTGGAGGCAACTGAAGATCGTTGCCTCTAATTGGAGATCATACTTAGTGTGTCCCTTTTCCCACCTGCGTTGTGGGATATTGTTTTGTTTAGTGCCTGTGTGCGCTACGTACTGCACGTTCATTAATTCTTTGTTGTTTTGAAGGTTCACTATAATAAATATGTGGAACTCTACTCACGCTGCGCCTTGGTCCGATTATTTAAACAATGGTTGTGACAGAATATCCCATTACAGGACCAAGCAGCGTGCCCAGGAGTTAAAGAGAGTTGGACATGGGAGGAAATACTGGGTGGATGTGAGACCCTTCCTTGGCAGGAGTCGCCAAGGAGTATAGGAAGACAGCGACGGCCACAAACAGCCCAAGGGCAACCCCAAGATTTTTTTGGGGGGGGACACAAAGGGTGGTCGGCTGAGACGAGGAGTTGGGAGTTGATGGAGCAATTGGAGGAGGGAGATCGGAGAGAGAGATGTAGTCTGCAGCGCACTCGCCATGAAGAGCGTGTCATCAGTCCGGTGAAACCTGTGCTGGCTCCACGCACCAGGCCTCCAGTGCGCCTTCCCAGCCCTGTACGTCGTGTGCCGGCTCCCCGCACTCACCCTGAAGAGTGTGTCACCAGCCCTGAGTCTCCAGCGACGGTCTACAGCCCGGAACCTCCAGTGACAGTCCACGGCCCAGAGCTTCCAGCGACGGTTCACAGTCCAGAGCCTCCAGTGACGGTCCACGCCGGTGCCATGGCTGGAGCCTTCCTCTGTGCTGGTGCCCAGTCCGGGTGTAACAGTATACTTTTTACCGTCCCCTCGCCCATACCTGCACACATCAACAACAGTCACCTCTCGAAGCATCGTTACCCATCGCTCCACAAAAGCCGCGGCCCTTGCAGAGCAAGGGGAACCACTACTTCAAGGTCTCAGAGCAAGTGACGTCACCAATTGAAACGCTATTTAGCGCACACCGCTAACTAAGCTAGCCGTTTCACATCCGTTACACGGGCACGACGTCCAGTTCCGCTCCATGGCCGGAGCCTTCCTCTGCTCCGGTGCCCAGTCCGGGCACGGCGTTCAGCCCGGCTTCATGGCCGGATCCGCGGTCTGAGCGTGTGCAACGTCCCGCACCGGAGCCGCAACCGACGCTAGTTGCCCACCCTAACCCTCCCCATCTTGGTTCTGGTTTTGCGGTCAGAGTCCGCACCTTTGGGGAGGGTACTGTCGCGCCCTGACCATAGAGAGCCCTCAGGGTTCTCTATGGTGTAATAGGTCAGAGTGTGACTAGGGGGATTTTCTAGTTATTATAGTTCTATGTTGGTGTGTGAGTATGGTTCCCAATTGGAGGCAGCTGAATATCGTTCTCTAATTGGGGATCATACTTAGTGTGTCCCTTTTGCGTTGTGGGATATTGTTTTGTTTAGTGCCTATGTGCGCTACGTACTGCACGTTCGTTAATTATTTGTTGTGGAACGTGGAACTCTACTCACGCTGTGCCTTGGTCCGATTATTTATATAACGTGACACTCAACCACAAGAGCATTAGTGAAGTCAGGCACTGATGTTGGCCGATTAGGCTTGGCTCGCAGTCGGCATTCCAATTCATCCCAAAGGTGTTCGATGGGGTTGAGGTCAGGGCTCTGCAAGCTAGTCAAGTTCTTCCACACCGATCTCGACAAACCATTTATGTATGGACCTCACTTTGTGCACAGGGGCATTGTCATGCTGAAACAAGAAAGGGCCTTCAACAAACTGTTGCCACAAAGTTAGAAACACAGAATCGTCTGGAATGCCATTGTATGCTGTAGTGTTAAGATTTACCTTCACTGGAAGTAAGGGGCCTAGTCCGAACAATGAAAACAGCCCCAGACCTTCTCCACCAAACTTTACAGTTGGCACTATACATTCGTGCAGGTACCGTTCTCCTGGTATCCGCCAAACCCAGATTCGTCCATAGGACTGATGGATGGTGAAGCGTGATTTATCACTCCAGAGAATGCATTTCCACTTCTTCAGAGTGCAATGGGGGTGTGCTTTACACCACTCCAGCCAATGTTTGGCAATGTGCATTGTGATCTTAGGCTTGTGTGTGGCTGCTCGGCCATGGAAACCCAATTCATGATGCTCCTGACGAACAGTTATTGTGCTGAAGTTGCTTCCAGAGGTAGTTTGGAACTCAGAAGTGAGTGTTCGACAGATGATTTGTACGCACTACGCGCTTCAGCACTCGCCGATCCCGTTCTGTGAGCTTGTGTGGCCTACCACTTCACGGCTGAGCCGTTGTTGCTCCTAGACGTTTCCACTTCACAATAACAGCATTTACAGTTTACCAGAGCAGCTCAAACAGAGCAGAAATTTGACAAACTGACTTGTTGAAAATCCTATGACGGTGCCACATTGAAAGTCACTGAGCTCTTCAGTACGGGCCATTCTACTGCCAATGTTTGTCTATGGAGATTGCATGGTGGTGTGCTCGATATTATACACCTGTCAGCAACGGGTGTGGCCAAATCCACTCATTTGAAGGGGTGTCCACATACTTTTGGCCCTGTTGTGTAATTCTTACTCACTTACACCCCTCCCCCCCCCCTCTCGCTCTCCCAGCTTGACTCATTAGTCTAACCACATGACTGGTGGAATGAGGTCTACACTTCTCAGAATGGGAGAGTGAATGAGACAATGAGTCCACAACAACAAACTTTTCTTGTAATAAACAAATGGAAATAACCTCACAGAGGTGACAGAACTAACATCATACTTGAAATATATGAGACAGCAATGCACACACATGGCCTACACACACAAACACACAAACACTATTCCTTACCTACCTTAGCGTTGTTGTCCCAGCTGGTGTGTGAGTTGATCTGGATGCCAGTGAGTTTAGCAGATGTTCTGCAGGTTGTCATGACTCTGGTCTGGTGGTCTGCTGCTATGGGCTGGGACTGTCACACATTAACTCTTGCCCCACAGGCATGAACGCACAAGCACACACACACACACACACACACACACACACACACACACACACGTATGCAATGATGGACGCACGAGCGTGCACAAACACAGACACAATCACACACACTGACAAATTAGAAATTAGATCATGGAAATCTGTATACTTTTGTGAGACTAAATAGATTAACTCAGTTGACCTGAAACATTGTCTGGGGACAACAATCTGATGACTCATGTAATAAATGTGTGAAGGATTCCACCTTGGTGTTTAAATTACAATGAAGTTTCATATTGTTCTCTCTATAATTTCAGGAACTCGATGAGGGCAAAGTTGAGATGAAATGTTGACTTGGTGTCTCAATGGTTTATTACCCAGACTACAGTAAACAGTGTGACCGTGTTATGGCACAACACAGTCATGTTGGCCAGTCTTTCACGGTACTGCAGTTCTCTGCCTAGAATGCCATCTTGGGGTATGAAGGAGTAAATAAAATGTAATACTTAGATAGTTGTGTCAGTCACTTATCATCATCATAATGGTAATATTGAGGGTGAACAAAGTTCATATTCAGTTTAGAGTGATTAACAATGTTTAGCATATTTATATATTTTCCCTTTCTGTAATACACATTATGTCCAGTGTTCTTTCTGTAATGTTCACTAGACTAGATGCTGCATGTCATGGAGTAAACTCATATCTGTTTATAGTGATTGATGCCAGACTGGAGGTACAAGGACCAAGGACACACTGATTATTGTGTGGTTGGCAGGTAGCCTAGTGGTTAGAGCATTGGGCCAGTAACCGCAAGGTTGCTAGATCGAATCCCCGAGCTAACGAGGTCGTTCTGTCCCTGAACAAGGCCCACTGTTCCTAGGCTGTTTTTGTAAAAAAGAATTTGTTCTTAACTGACTTGCCTAGTTAAATAAAAAAAATATATATTGTGAAACACTGTGTGATTCTGTAGCAGCAAACGAAATCACTGCCTTTTGTTTTGACTCAGGCTGGTGTTTACTGCTGGTGCTGTCTGATTAGTATATAAGGGAGGCCAGTTAGACATCTCCAAGAGGCCAGTTAGACATTTCTCAGCTTCTATGCTGGATTGTGTCTCCCTGTTGCAACTTGTATTAAACTCAATTGATTTATGATTGACTGTATCTATGACTGCTCTTCTCTTTTGTTCACCTGGAAATTCCTATTACAATCATCATCATCATCATCATGTGGCTGCTCAGTGAAACAACCTGTCCTGACTTGTCATAGACACTTGCTAAGAAACTTTAATGAGCAAGCCTTCCTTCATGACCTGGCCTCTGTAAATTGGAATAGAATCAGCTTGATCCTCTCTGTTGAAAACACTTGGACCTTATTTTTTTATATTTTCAGTGATATTGTTAACAAACATGCCCCCATAAAGAAAATGAGAATTAAAAACCGTTTCAGCCCCTGGTTCGACCATGATCTTGCAGAGTTACTCCACCTCAAGAATTGCATTTAGCTAAATGCTCGGCACACGCATACCCAGGCTGACTGGCTCTTGTTCAGGCAAATGAGTGCACTCAGGCTATCCGGAAGGCTAAAGTTAGTTACTTTAAGGGGCAGTTCTCTCTCTGTGGGTCTAACCCCAACGAGTTTTGGAAAACGGTTAAAGTCCTGGAGAATAAACACTCCTCTTCACAGCTGCCCATGTCCCTTAAAGTTGATGATGTGGTTGTTACTGACATGAAGCACATTGCTGAGCTTTTTAAATCACCACTTCATTAAGTCAGGATTCCTATTTGACTCAGCCATGCCTCCTTGCCCGTCCAACATTTCCTCATCTCACACCCCTTCTAATGTGACTAGCCCCGATGCTCCTCCCTCTTTTTCCCCTGCCCCACTACAAAGTTTCTCCCTGCAGGCGGTCACTGAGTTCGAGATGCAAAAGGACTTCCTTAAACTTGACCCCCAAAAAACATCTGGGTCAGATGGTTTAGACCCTTTCTTCTTTAATGTTGCTGCCCCTATAATCGCCACGCCTATCTCTGACTTTTTAACCTTTCTCTCCTCTCTGGGGAGGTTCCCATTGCTTGGAAGGCAGCCACGGTTCGTCCTTTATTTAAAGGGGAGATCAAGCTGATCCTGACTGTTATTGGCCTATTTCTATTTTGCCCTGTTTATCAAAAGTGTTGGAAAAACTTGTCATAATCAACTGACTGACTTTCTTGATGTCTATAGTATTCTCTCTGGTATGCAATCTGGTTTCCGCTCAGGTTATGGACGTATCACTGCAACCTTAAAGGTCCTCAATGATGTCACCATTGCCATTGATTCTAAGCAATGTTGTGCTGCTATTTTTATTGACTTGGCCAAAGCTTTTGATACGGTAGATCATTCCATTATTTTGGGCCGGCTAAGGAGTATTGGTGTCTCTGAGGGGTCCTTGGCCTGGTTTGCTAATTACCTCTCTCTAAGAGTGCAGTGTATAAAGTCAGAACATCTGCTGTCTCAGCCACTGCCTGTCACCAAGGGTGTACCCCAAGTCTTGATCCTAGGCCCCACGCTCTTCTCGATTTATATCAACATAATAGCTCAGGCAGTAGGATGCTCTCTCCTCCATTTATATGCAGATTATACAGTCTTAGACTTGGTTTCCTCTATCGTAATCGCTCCTCTTTCACCCCAGCTGCCAAACTAACCCTGATTCAGATGACCAGCCTACCCATGCTAGATTACGGAGACTTAATTTATAGATTGGCAGGTAAGGGTGCACTCGAGCGGATAGATGTTCTTTACCATTCGGCCATCAGATTTGTCACCAATGCTCCTTATAGGACACATCACTGCACTCTATACTCTTCTGTAAACTGGTCATCTCTGTATACCTGTCGCAAGACCCACTGGTTGATGCTTATTTATAAAACCCTCTTAGGCCTCACTCCCCCTATAAGAGATATCTACTGCAGCCCTCATCCTCCAGACACAACACCCGTTCTGCCAGTCACATCCTGTTAAAAGTGTCACGACTCCTACCGTAGGTGGCTCCTCTTCCTGTTCGTGTGGCGCTCGGCGGTCGTAGTCACCGGTCTACTAGCTGCCACCGATCCCTTTTCCTTTTCTGTTGGTTTTGTCTTATTAGTTACACCTGTTTCTTGTTTAGTTTTTTTGTTGGGCTATTTAAGCCGGTAGGCCCACCTGCTCTTTGTGCGGGCTTATTTTTCCCACTGTGTTGATGTGTGGTAGTGCGTGTCGTTTTGGGGTTTTCCTCCGGACTTGTTAGGTCCTGGTTTTGGGCTATCGTGTATGTGCGCCCGGTATCTTGGCGTGTACGATTTTCCCTGTGCGTAAAATAAAGCACTATTCTGTACCTTCTGACTCCGCACCCACTACGCCCAAGTGCGTTACAAAAGGTCCCCAAAGCACACACATCCCTGGGTCGCTCATCTTTTCAGTTCGCTGCAGCTAGCGACTGGAAAGAGCGCAACAAACACTCAAACTGGACAGTTGTGGCTGCTTTGTGTGACCTATTGTTGTCTCTACCTGTCATGGGTTACTAGGAGTGGTGGGTAGGAGTCAGGCGCAGAGAGCAGAGGGTTCAGTGATTTGTAGATTTATTTCTCCGGCACAAAACGGTCACGCCAAATACAGGGCGCATAAACACTGACCAGCCCAAACACAGGGCAAAAGATCCGGAGAACAATGAAAACACATCCACAACCTACAGAGAACACAAATAATCCAGCACAAACCTAAGCGGGCCTAACAGGCTTAAATAGACCAAAAATCAAGAGACACAAAAGGAACAGGTGCAACTAATAAGACTAAAC
Organism: Oncorhynchus mykiss; assembly: GCF_057628025.1. NCBI lineage: Eukaryota > Metazoa > Chordata > Actinopteri > Salmoniformes > Salmonidae > Oncorhynchus > Oncorhynchus mykiss. Next base: position 43,637,958 of record NC_143039.1, on the reverse strand, counting down.
TAACAGAAAAGGAAAAAGGGATCGGTGGCGGCTAGTAGACCGGCGGCTAGTCGCCGAGCACCGCCTGAACAGGCAGGGGAGCCACCTTCGGTGGGAGTCGTGACACTACCTTCTTGCCCTTTGTGCTGTTGTCTGTGCCCAATAATGTTTGTACCGTGTTGTACTGCTGCCATGTTGTGTTGCTACCATGTTGTTTTCATGTTGTGTTGTTACCATGCTGTGTTGTCATGTGTTGCTGCCATGCTATGTTATCTTAGGCCTCTCTTTATGTAGTGTTGTGTTGTCTCTCTTGTCTTGATGTGTGTTTTGTCCTATGCCACCGTCCCCGCAGGAGTCCTTTTGCCTTTTGGTAGGCCGTCATTGTAAATAAGACTACGTTCTTAACTGACTTGCCTAGTTAAATAAAGGTTAAGTAAAAAAAAATAATAATAATAATAAAAATGTGCAATAGACTTATATAAAAATATAACCAAGGCCAACCCTGCTAAAAAAAACAGCAGAAATGAGCCATATTTTTTGAACAGCTGCCACAGTAGTGCCTTTATTCTCGAAATGTTGGTGATGTAACAAGAGAGAGAGCGCCTCCGACAATTCCCTTTGAAATGACTCACTGTAAAACAAGAAAAACAGTGCAGCGAATTTACCAGACAGTTTTATTGATTAGCATTCAGGATAATGTGTTTCCAAGTCTGTGTTTATAGGTTTTGACAACTATTGGGAATAAACATCTAGAGAACAATGTGGAGGCGTAAATGATCACTTAGCAACAGCTATGGAGGAGAAAGTAGAGCTCTCTGAATGTTCAGACACAAACCGCATTGGTCGGATGCTGGTCAAGCTGGTCTGACCAGCATGGTCTAGCTGGTTAGGATGGCCGACTAGCTGGTCAAGCTGGTGATGCCGGTGACCAGGTTATGCTGGTATGCTGGTTTAGTTTAGTTTATTAAGATCCCCATCAGCTATCGCCAGTGATTCATTTGAGCCGTGGCACCTCTCAGTTTGGTACTCTTTCATTCCTGAACCCATACATCTTGTGGCATGAACAATCCTTTTCACTGTTTGCAATGTAAAACTCCTAATAAAATCAATCATAGTAATTCCATTTTTATTCCTCTGTCATTGTCATGCCCCTTAAAAAACCTAATGTGAAAACATGCCTGATATTCTAAGAATGTTGTGCCATCCCAGGTTTATGGTTTGCGCAACATTGTTGCTTATATAGACCAACCATTGCTGTGGTGAGAGAGAGAAGCACACCGGTATCTCTCACAGAACTAAAATGAGATTAACTTTCTATGATCTCTCTCCCTCTCTGTGCTGTTATAGACATGAGCCGGCAACTCGCATCTCTCCAACATTGCACAGAGGATCAATGGCTAATTTAAAAAAAAATAGCTTAGCTGTGGATTGTGTGTAGCCAAATCACAAGGTATGCCTAAAGTCGGGAACGTGTGGCAAATCTGTCAGTGAACAGCATGCAGCTGTAACGGATGTGAAGCACTTGCTCTGAGACCTTGAAGTAGCGGCTTTTTAATTTAAAAAAAATATTTTTTAATTTTTACCGCTTTTTCTCCCCAATTTTGTGGTATCCAATTGTTGTAGTAGCTACTATCTTGTCTCATCGCTACAACTCCCATACGGGCTCGGGAGAGACGAAGGTTGAAAGTCATGCGTCCTCCGATACACAACCCAGCCAGCCGTACTGCTTCTTAACACAGCGCGCATCCAACCCGGAAGCCAGCCGCACCAATGTGCTGCACCTGGCAACCTTGGTTAGCGCGCACTGCGCCCGGCCCGCCACAGGAGTCGCTGGTGCGCGATGAGACAAGGACATCCCTACCGACCAAGCCCTCCCTAACAGACCTCCCGGTCGCGGTCGGTTACGACAGAGCCTGGGCGCGAACCCAGGGACTCTGATGGCACAGCTGGCGCTGCAGTACAGCGCCCTTAACCACTGCGCCACCCGGGAGGCCTGGGCCGCGGTTTTTGTGGAGCGATGGGTAACGATGCTTCGTGGGTGACTGTTGTTGGAAAACACAGGTTGGAAAGCAAATGGATCCTGCTGAAAATAAAATATGAATTTGTCTGTATGTTACCAAGTTACCAACTTCCAAATAGGCCGCTGAGTGAGCTGCACATCATTGGGTGAGTCAGTGAAACAGGAAAAGTTTTTTAGGACTATAATTTCCTTCTCATATTGTACATATTCTTGGCCTTCCTATGCTGTTTTTATTGATCTCAGATTCTCAGTTTGTCAGTGTCAAAGTAGCCTGTCATTTGTGAGGTATTATTTTAGGGCTCCTGAGTGGCGCAGAGGTCAAGGCAGCACATCTCAGTGCTAGAGGTGTCACTACAGACCCTGGTTTGATTCCAGACTGTATCACAACCGGCAGTGATTGGGAGTCCAATAGGGTGGGGCACAATTGGCCCAGTGTCGTCTGGGTTAGGGTTTGCCCGGGGTAGGCCGTCATTGTAAATAAGAATTTGTTCTTAACTTGCCTAGTTAAATAATGGTTCAATAAAAAACACTTAAAAAGATTCTGTGAAAGTCTCCAGTCATCTACAATGATGGAGAATTAGCATGAAATCCATTTATAAAAGGCCAAATTTTCCAGGACTCTAGGCTACAACAAATGTACTCCATGTTGTGCAACTTCTGCAACCAGCCCCACCACTGCTCTAATGCCAGTACTCAAAAGCGATGATAATGCATGCAATGCTTTATTATAAAAGTGTGATTTTTTTATGCTGTTCCGGTACCTCATTGTCACCCACCCCTCAGGCTCACTTTTACATACACGTTCACATGCACACCAATATCCCGTTTTTCTAAATCTAAACTTGCTTTTGCCTGAGTAACCTCTGGTGGCAGAGCATTGCACTATACATAATTGAGTGACGCATTAAATCTGTTTTTGGATTGGGTACCGTGAAGAAACCCAAAAAACAAACAACAACAAAAACAAAACAAGAAGAAACCAATAGTGGCGTCTGGTGGGTTTATATGTCTATTTGCAGTGTATGCAAATAAATTATACAAGTGGTTAAAATAACCCTTACCGAACCCTAACCCTTAAAATGTCAACTTCAATGGGGTAGAGTCCCGGATAGACGCCCCAAGTATCCCGCATAGCAAGGCCCACAGTCATAAACCAGGCCTATTTCGAAAATGTATCTATTCAAATTAGATTTTAAACCAAACCCTAACCACACTGCTAACTTTAACTTAATTAAGGTAAAAACCTATATTGTTTGTTTTCATGAATTTTTACGATATACACAATTTCGAATTTCTGTCGATTGCAACATTTCCCTTCCCAGTTTTATTGATTTATTTTCAGTGTATGACGGGTTCATCATGTGACCGCCCATCTCAGTCATATGACCGCGGTGTTTAGGGTTTCATTGAGTGTGGCTGTTGCGGCCTGCGCTACTAAGGAAGTTAGACGTTACTTTTTGACGAAAATGTGTCAGTTTGTAACTTTCACGAGGTTGGAGCAATAAAATGTTCGACTTACTTAAGACGTTTCGAATCTAGGTTCACGGGATTCTCGTCTCTGGTTTTAGAAACTCTGTGGTTCTACAGTGTAGCAATTGTTTTGCCTTCATTCCACAGTATCACAACTTTCTTTGTCAAAGAGCCGAGAGAATACGGAACTGAGTTACCAGCATGGTTGCAACGGCTGGTTTGATGGGGCTACAAAGCCGACTCGCAGTGCTTTTCTCGGTTGTGCTATCTCCGTGTCTATGCACCGCTCTTGTCCAGGTAAGAAACTTGACCGGTTTTTCAGTCATGGGTTGTCTTCCTGTTTTAACTATGAATGTATTTTACAGTCTGCATAATTCTGCACAGCTTTGCGAGATGTACATATGTTGTAGATTGTAAACTGCAAGAAAGCATAGCAGTATAATGATTTTGGGTACAATGAAGTTATGGCCAAATAGCTGTTATCTCTGTGACTAACAGTTCAATAGACTTGCTGTAAGTTTGCATTCACAGGCCGTTGCAAAGCTAAGCGACCAAAACAGATCATAACCTCCTGCACTTCAAAATGTAGTCATCCGTCCTATGTCTTCAGAGTATAATATAATAGCACATACGTTCACTTGCTGAATTGGTGGCATATGTGAACAAGAATAACACGTGTTATCATGAGTGTTGTGTGATTGTTTTCATAAGATTGTAAAAAATCACTTTTAAAAACATGGCTAGTTCGATCCACCATAATTCCATCATTGATTTAGCTGATACTCCGTAGGCTACTGGACCGTATAGCCTGGCTACTTTGACAACTCATTTAGACACGTTTCTGTCAATGTCTTACATCGATAGAATGAACGCATTAATTATCTAGTTATCTAATTATCTATTATCTAACACCTGTAAAGTTGTCTGATTCGTTTAGGGACCGGAGAGAACGCAATAACTCTAAAATAGTCAACATTGGTCCTGTGCAAAATGCCCAAATGTCATCAATTTAAAAAAATGTAACTAGGTAAGTCCGTTAAGAACACATTCTTATTTACAATGACGGCCTACCGGGGATCAGTGGGGTAACTGCCTTGTTCAGGGCAGAACGACAGTTTTTACCTTGTCAGCATGGGGATTCGAAACAGCAATCTTTAGGTTACTGGCCCTAGACTACCTGCCGCCCCAATTGAAAAGCTGAGAAAACGATGAAACACATTTCTGATAATACTTCAGTTCTTCTTGGGTGCATATTTTATGTGGTTGAATAACTGTCTGCTTGCATAAATCATTTTCACTATTTATTAGTTATAGACCTACAGACTGTCCATATTTCAGTTACTATTACATTTAACTTAAATTAGGAATATTCTGTTTATTCATGAATACAGGGATATTTGTAAATGGGATATCAAAGGTACATGTAAACAGTGTCTCCCTAATAAGACCTTAGGTAGGATATGAGCTACAATCCAGAATACTGTGTGCGTGTAAATGTTGTTACTGTCAAATGCTTTCTTTTTACAATTGTCACTTTCAGCCATTCTTGTTGGCTAAAATCCAAGCTTCTTCCAAGATGGAACTCGGAGGATTGCTTTCTGCACACTCAGTTTTACCTGGCCTAACCTGGCAAGTGGCTGCTTATGCCAAGCAATGAGCCAAATTGAGATTCTCTCTTTCTTTCTCCCAGATTAAACCCCTGGTTTATGATGAGCAGTTGCTGTGGGTGAGTGGCGGGGCAGGGGAGGTGGGCACCTACCGGATCCCACTGCTCTCCTTTACCCCCAAGGGCAGTCTGCTGGCCTTCGCTGAGGCCCGGAAGAACTCTGCCAATGATGTGGGGGCCAAGTTCCTTGCCATGCGACGCTCCACAGACCGAGGTAGGCAGGCCATCAGGGCGAGCAGACAGACGAATGGACAAATGTTTGCAGTTTTTAATATGATATCTGATGATCAATGGGGGTCCCCCTTGGTCGGTAATTCGGCCATGATAGCTGGCCGCTAGACTAATTTAACAATCTAAAACATTTGAGCTGACATGGGTTAATTGAGTGACTGACATGACAAGAGAAACTGCTGATGCACAACCGCATTTTGAACTTGTACCTTGTGTATTCTAACTCTCAACAGTAAGTAAGGAATTGATCATGCCGTCTGTTGCCCATCCCTGGTGTAATAAGTGATTCCTCACGAAACCCAGACAAAAAACAATACTCATGTTTTCACAAAGGAGTTCCCAAACATCCTGAGCATTGTTGGTTGCTTTTCCTTCACTCTGCAGTCCAACTCTTCCCAAACCATCTCAACTGGGTTGAGGTCAGGTGATTGTGGAAGCCAGGTCATCTGCTGCAGCACTCCATCACTCTCCTTCTTGGTCAAATAGCCCTTACACACCCTGGAGATGTGTTGGGTCATTGTCCTGTTGAAAAACAAATGATAGTCCCAATAAGCGCAAACCAGATGGGTTGACGTATCGCTGCAGAATTCTGCTTGTTAAGTGTGCCTTGGATTCAAAATAAATCACTGACAGCGTCACCAGCCAAGCACCATCACACCTCCTCCATGCTTCACGGTGGGAACCAACACATGCAGAGGTCATCCGTTCACCTACTCTGTGTCTCAGACATGGTGGTTGGAACCAAAAATCTCTGATTTGCACTCATCAGACCAAAGGACAGATTTCCACCAGGCAAATGTCCATTGCTCATGTTTCTATTTATTCATTTTAACCTTTTATTTAACTAGGCAAGTCGGTTAAGAACAAATTCTTATTTACAATGATGGCCTAGGAACAGTGGGTTAACTGCCTTGTTCAGGAGCAGAATGACAGATTTTTACCTTGTCAGACCAAGAAGGAGAGTGATGGAGTGCTGCGTCAGATGACCTGGCCTCCACAATCACCTGACTTCAACTCAGTTGAGATGGTTTGGTATGAGTTGGACCACAGAGTAAAGGAAAAGCAGCCAACAACTGTTCAGCAAATGTGGGAACTCCTGGTGACATCACCAGGCAGGCTAAAATTCAATCCCACCAAAAAAGGCTGAAATTACAGGGGGGGGGGGTTATTACAATGTGCCATTGGAACACAGGAGTGATGAGTGCTGATAATGGGCCTCTGTACACAAATGTAGATAATCCAGCTACAATAGTAATTTACAACATTAACTATCTACACTGTATTTCTGATCAATTTGATGTTCTTTTAAAATGGACAAATGTGCTTTCCTTTCAAAAACAAGGACATTTAAGTGACCCCAAACTTTTGAACGGTAGTGTACGTGTGTTGGAGTATCAATGTGTGCAATGTGTAGGGCCCTGTGAGTGTGCATAGAGACAGTGTAAAGATAAGAATAAAATATTTCGTTTAAACAGCTCTTACACAAAAAGGGCTTGATCATGTTCGTAATTTCACAGTATTATTCCTACTGTTCCTATTGTTTAAATATATTATATATAACACAGAAAATTAAAGTTTTTTTTTTTATTTTTATTTTTTTTACTGCAATGGGGCTTTAACACCCGTCTGAGAGGCTTGTAGGAAGTCCAAACAAAATGCAGTCCCTTTGCCAGCTGATACAGAATCACGCAATATTCAAAGAATGTCATCAATACAACAGTGACTAATCAGTGTCCTTGTACCACCTGTCTGATATCAATCACTACCAACAGATATGAGAATAATCCAATGGGACACTGGAAATTGTTTATTACAGACACTCCAAATATGCTAAACATTGTTCACTCTAAATTTAAATTTGAACTTTAGTCATCTTAAATATTCCCGTTACAGATGGACAGGACAGAAACTTCACACTCGCATTTGAATCGACTTTGCTTTGTTTTGGCTCATCTTCACTCCAGTGCATTCGGAAAGTATTCACACCTCTTTCCCACATTTTGTTACGCTACAGCCTTATTATAAAATTGTTTAATCAAAGGGAAAACATGTTTTTAGAACTTTTTGCAAGTGATACCTTATTTACATAAGTATTCAGACCCTTTGCTATGAGACTTGAAATTGAGCTCAGGTGCGTCTTGTTTCTATTGATCATCCTTGATGTTTTTACAACTTGGGAAATTCAATTGATTGGACATGATTTGGAAAGGCAAACACCTGTGCCACAGTTGGCAGTGCATGTCAGAGCAAAAACCAAGCCATGAGGTCTAAGGAATAGAACTCCGAGACAGGATTGTCAAGGCACATGTTTTGGTACCCTTTACCAGATCTGTCTGCAGCATTGAAGGTCCCCAAGAACACTGTGCCCTCCATTTTTAAATGGAATAAGTTTGGAGCCACCAAGACTCTTCTTAGAGCTGGTTTCCTGGCCAAACAGAGCAATTGGGGGAGAAGGGCCTTGGTCTAGGAGGTGACCAAGAACCCGATGGTCACTCTGACAGAGCTCAAGAGTTCCTCTTTGGAGATGGGAGAACCATCCAGAAGGGCAACCTTCTCTGCAGCTATCCACCAATCAGGCCTTTATGGTAGAGTGGCCAGACGGAAGCCACTCCCCAGTAAAAGGCACATGACAGCCCGCTTGGAGATTGCCAAAGGGCACCTAAAGGACTCTCAGACCACGAGAAACAAGATTCTCTTGTCTGATGAAACCAAGATTGAACTCTTTGGCCTGAATGCCAGGCGACACTCCTGGAGGAAACCTGGCACCATCCCTACGATGAAGCATCATGCCGTGAGGATATTTTTCAGCGGCAGGGACTGAGACCAGTCAAGATCGAGGGAAAGATGAACGGAGCAAAGTACAGGGACATCCTTGATGAAATCCTGCTCCAGAGTGCTCAGGACCTCAGGCTGGGGTGAAGGTTCATCTTCCAACATGACAGACAATGACCCTAAGCGCACACAGCCAAGACAACGCAGGAGTGGCTTCGGGACAAGACTCTGAATATTCTTGAGTGGCCCAGCCAGAGCCCGGACTTGAATGCGATCGAACATCTCTGGAGAGACCTGAAAATAGATGTGCAGTGACGCTCCCCATCCAACCTGACAGAGCTTGAGAGGATCTGCAGCGAAGAATGGGAGAAACTCCCCGAATACAGGTGTGTCAAGCTTGTTGTGTCATACCCAAGAAGACTCTAGGCTTGATGATGGAAACAAACTATTTCATTCATTTTAGAATAAGCCTGTAACGTAACAAAATGTGGGAAAGGGGAGTGGTCTGAATACTTTCCGAATGCACTGTATTTTACAGCACTTACGACGAATACTTTCCTCCTCCGCTCTCCTTCTATACTTCCCCTCCACACTAGGTGCCACGTGGTCTCCCACCTCCTTCATATTGGATGATGGCTACTTGGTTGACGGGCTGAACCTGGGTTCTGTGGTGGTGGATGAGGAGACTGGCTCTGTGCTGCTGATCTACTCGATGTGCTTCCACCAGTACCAGTGTGACCCTGCCAGTATTATGTTGGTGGAGAGCATGGATGACGGTCTCAGCTGGAGCCCACCAAGGAACCTCTCGGTCCAGCTAGGGGTTAAGAACTTTGCCCCCGGGCCTGGCTTTGGCATTCAGGTGGGTCACCACCGTCCATGGCTTTGATACTTCTCTTCATCTCCCCTTATATCTCTCTCTCTCTCAATGTATCTAATTGGGTGAAAGTAGATTTAAATTTCATCCCAGTACGGGGACCTCCTGTGTGTGCATGTGCTTTTTACAATCTTTTTTTTATGAGCCTAATCATCCAATGACATATAGAATCCCTATTCATTTAATAGGATCTCTATGGGCCTAATAGTAAAGATTTGTCGTTTTCACTTTTAAAATGTACGTGCCTACCTTTTTTCAATGTGGCATAAACACAACCAGTTTTCATCTGATTGTCAAACAATTACTTCAATGGCTCATGAAGACTACCTGCGCACGTTACTCAGGGACGGCTAAATGATTGGGTGCGGGGGGAAAAAAAATGTTTACGCCTCAATGGTCAGGTCCTTAAGCGCGCAATCCCATTCTCTCAAGATGCTGAAAAAATTTATCATATTTTTCCACTCCTGTTCCCTAGACCAAATTTTTATTCTATTTTGGACTATCATTTTACTGTGAGGAACACTGAATTGTGCAGGAGCTAACATTTTATAATAGGCTTACAGACCGTTTCCAGACTTCAGTTACTATTCCAACCATTAGGCTACTCCGATAACAATTGGAATAGTTCTGGCATCCATACAGTGCCATTTGATAAATGCAAAGAGACATCACTTACAGAAATCCAATAAGTGTTATGTCATTCATTAGGCCTGCACAAGTCTCGATCTCGGCCACTAATCTCTGCCTTCGAGAAATGTTTGTTATTGTTGAACCACACAGCATTTTGGAGCGTATTGGTTAAATCTTTAGACTCGAACCACCCAAGCTGTTCTCTCTGCTTCCGCATGGCAAGCGGTACCGGTACATCAAGTGTTACACCAACAGCCTCCAGAACAGCTCCTTGCCATAAGACTGCTGAATAGCTAACTAAAGAAATAACAAAATGGCTAAATAGAGTATCTGAGTTGACCTTTGTATTTTATTCTTATCTTTACACTGTCTCTATGCACACTCACAGGGCCCCCTACACATTGCGCACATTGATACTCCAACACACGTACACTACCGTTCAAAAGTTTGGGGTCACTTAAATGTCCTTGTTTTTGAAAGGAAAGCACATTTGTCCATTTTAAAAGAACATCAAATTGATCAGAAATACAGTGTAGATATTGTTAATGTTGTAAATGACTATTGTAGCTGGATTATCTACATATGTACATATGTTAGTCAGCACTCATCACTCCTGTGTTTCAATGGCACATTGTGTTAGCTAATCGTTATCATTTTAACTGGCTAATTGATCATTAGAAAACCCTTTTGCGATCATGTTGACACAGCGGAAACGGTCTTTCTTTAGACTAGTTGAGTATCTGGAGCATCAGTGTAACAGTATAACGTTAGACCGTCCCCTTGCCCATACCCGGGCGCGAACCAGGGACCCTCTGCACACATCAACAACAGTCACCCACGAAGCATCGTTACCCATCGCTCCACAAAAGCCGCGGCCCTTGCAGAGCAAGGGGAACCACTACTTCAAGGTCTCAGAGCAAGTGATGTCACCGATTGAAACGCTACATCCGTTACGTCAGCATTTGTTGGTCCGATTACAGGCTCAATTAAATGTTTATTTATTGTTATTCTTGTTCTGAGAAATGAAGGCTATTCCATGTGAGAAATTGCCAAGAAACTGAAGATCTTGTACAATGCTGTGTACTACTCCCTTCACAGAACAGCGCAAACTGGCTCTAACCAGAATAGATAGTGGGAGGCCCTGGTGCACAACTGAGCAAGAGTACCAGTACATTAGTGTCTAGTTTGAGAAACCGATGCCTCACAAATCTTCAACTGACAGCTTCATTAAATAGTACCCGCAAAACACCAGTCTCAAGTTGAAGTCTCAACTTCAACAATGAGGAGGCGAATCCGGGATGCTGGCCTTCTAGGCAGAGTTGCAAAGAAAAGGCCATATTTCGGACTGGCTATTAAAAATATTAAGATGGGCAAAAGAACAGACACTGGAAAGAGGGGCTCTGCCTAGAAGGCCAGAATCCTGGAGTCGCCTCTTCACTGTTGACGTTGAGACTGGTGTTTTGCGGGTACAATTTAATGACGCTGCCTGTTGAGGACTTGAGGCGTGTGTTTCTTAAACTAGACACTCTAATGTCTTCTTGTCTTCTTGTTCAGTTGTACACTGGGCCCTCCCACTCTTTATATTCTGGTTAGTCAGTTGGCTCTGTTCTGTGAAGGGAGTAGTACACAGCATTGTACAAGATCTTCAGTTTCTTGGCAATTTCTCAATTTTTCTGTTATTGATTACTGGATTGTTGTGGTTAGAGCTCAGTACCAGACGGTTCTGTCTTTTACCCCTGCATATCATTTAATTCATATAATTCCCCCTGCTTTATTTGTTTGTCATATCTACCCATATGAGGGGAGCTCCTTATTTCCTTCCTCGTGATACCATTGCTGACGTAGCCTACTTTTGTGTTGTCAGTAAGTTTGAGTCATGTCTCCCGTGATGAGCTACTCTCTTTTTCAATACCTCTGCAGTTCTTAGTTGTTGTTAACCTGCCTGTGTATTTGGACACACCAGTATTTAGCTAGTCATTCTGGATGTTCTTTCCTTTATGAGCCCAATTTCTATCGTTCCTAACCCTTATATTGTGTGTAATAAATCTTAGGGTCAATGCACCGAGGTCAGTTGTTTCGATTGAACTGTTGTGCTTTGATAGAGTACACTATTTTTGACTGTCTTTCCATGTCCTCTCTTGCAGAAGCACTACCCTCCTGCCAAGGGGCGCCTGGTGGTGTGTGGACATGGCACACTGGAGGGTGACGGGGTCTTCTGTATTCTGAGTGACGATCACGGGCGAAACTGGAAGAATGGTGCCGCACTGAAGAGTATCCCCTACAACCAGCCCAAACAAGCCCTGGACTTCAACCCAGACGAGTGCCAGGTAAAGCTAACCAGGGAGGGAATAGGTAGGAAGGACTGGAAACAATGCCACACAGTACAATACCCTTATAGTTATTAGGCAACCCTTGAGTTTTACTAGTCTGTAGTTTTACTAGTCTGCTAGTAGTTTTATAGTCCGATGCTTTTGTTCAAAAGTGATGTATACTGATTACAATGCAGTTCCTCTACTTTTTTTGTATCAGAGATTGGAAAGATACAGTAGCTAATCCTTGTAGGACCACTTAAATTGATTCATTTGACTAACAACTATTAGTATCCCGTGATAAGTGCTTGAGAAACAGGCTTTCTGTTAAAAGCCAATAATCAGGCTGACTTCAGTTCCTCAATCAAACTCCCCTCTGCCTCTTTCCCCCCTTTGTAGCCTGTAGAGATGGAGGACGGTAGCATCGTCATCAACGTGCGCAACCAGAACAACTACCACTGCCGCTGCCGCATGGTGGTGCGCAGCCTGGACGGGGGTGAGACTCTACCTGTGGAGCAGCTGGTGTTTGACCCCATCCTGATAGACCCAACGGTAGCAGCAGGGGCGCTGCAGAAGGAGGGCGTGATGTACTTCACCAACCCAGCTGACAGTACCCACAGTAAGGACTATGGGAAAGGGGTGTGGATTGGGGCCCTCTGGTAGACCGAGTGGGTTGGACAGGGGGTTAGTGTTGAGTTCAAAATAAAAAAAGTAATTTTATTTTTTTTGTCTTTTCACCCTCGACCTTTCTGTCCCTCTCGCTTTTTGTCTCTCCTCTCTTTGTGCCAGGGATCAATCTAACCCTGCGCTGGTCTCTGACCAATGGCACATCGTGGGAGAAGAACACTGTGCAGATCTGGGCGGGCCCAAGTGGCTACTCCTGCATGACGTCACTTACGAGCGGCAGCGCAGAGGACAGGAAGTTCATCTTTGTCATCTACGAGAAAGGCCACAAAGACTATGATGAGACCATCTCCTTCGCCAAGATCCACCTCTACGGTGGATGGTAGTAGAATAAGGCTGGGGTGGGGGACTAGGTAGAGTCTGCCTCTAACCACTGGTCCAAGGTCTGTGTTCTTAGTGTCTTGGTGTGCTGAACTAGCATCAGTTTAGCCTTTTTTTTTAGATCATAATGAATTAGATTATATAGATATAGATCCTAGATCAGCATTTTTACTCAGATACTTTTTGAATACAGGCCCAGATATTTTTATCCTCTTAAGTGGTTATGGTTAGGTTGGATTTTTATCCAAGATCTGTGGTTAGGAGCAGGTTCTACCTCCAGCCGGGGAGGGAAAAGGAAGAGGATGTTGAAGATTCTCTCAGGACGGAGGACTCATGGGACTTTGCAGCACCACTTTGTTTTGATTGGTGGAGGGAGACATACAAACTACTCCTGTTTTTATTGTACCAATAATGACAGTTGTGTGCCACTTTATCCTAAGGTGGGCTTTTAAATATATCAGGGTTGGTTTCATTAGGGCACACATTAGGGCAAAAACATTCTGCAACAGGAAATGGGAAGTTCAGCTAGTCCCTCCCTGTTTTAGTCTGTTTTCCTCCATTTGGTGCCTAATATACATGTTATTAGTATGGTCCAAGCACAGGTGTCCTGTCCTTTACTGAAGATATGATAGTCTGTAATGATTGGTGGGATGTTGGTGTAGCTACGCTTCCTTTCTGTTGAGGCTCCTATAGCTGAGAGGGGGGGGGGGGAAGAGTTTGCCCCCCCCCCGGTCCACACACACACACACACATCACAAAATAAAAGAGATGGGTGGAAGGCAAATATTTAGAGGGTTATGTGTCACCAAGCCATAAAAATATTGGGAAAGACTTGCAACTGCTATTTCCATATGGCAAAAAAAGGTAAAAATACAGCTTTAGACATTTTAATGCCTAGTAAATGCAGCTCCCAGCCCTCTGCCTCCCAGTCCATAACAGAATGGTTGCACTTTAACAATGTCAAGGAATTTTTTACGGTTTCCTTTTTTTGAAGGATGGTTCTTGCCAACTTTTGACGTGAGAGATGTTTGTATGATGAGACCGTTTTATGTGAGTGAATTGACTCGTAAAATTATTGACTCAATAGGACATGTATAGTTTGAATACCATCAACTTGATGTTGTTTTTACGAGGCATGGCGTCAGGGATCTGTCATTTCATTCACCCATTTTGTGCTATAAGTTGAAAGTATAATAATCAACTGTGATTGTGTCACAAATACTTCAACTCAGTGTTGCTGTAGCAGATTTGATCAGTCTCATCTAGCTAGCGCACTCCACAGCAGATGTAGTTGTTTTCCTCAGTTCACCTTCCTGAACCCTTCTGTGAAGCTGACATACTGATATGAAATAGATTCCTTGTTTAGTGGTAAGACACTGCATCTGGTTAATTGCACATAAGGATTTGATTGGTCATTTATTCGAAAGTGATTTTGGTTAGAAACTGTTGCCTTGTATTGAGGAATCTGGATGCATGTGAACTCATTGTGTCAAGTTGAATTGCCAATGTTATGGTCTTTTAAGTGCACTTGATTTTGTATTATATTTAGCATATATTCTTCTCTTACTGTAAGCTAATTCTCTATCTTACACCCTTTATTATCCTCCCTTTCCTGAAAGTGTGTACATTTAATAGAAGGGCTTCCTATGTTGATGACCTTTTAAGATTTGTGGTTTTAATATTTCAGGTAAGATTTTCTGATAGTGTTTAAAGGAGGTGTGATGCGTGTCTGAGTATTAATATAATATATATACGTTTAGATACTGTACAATTTGTGGAAAATATGTGAACTGAGCAGCAATTGAGCCACACTGTGTGGAAACATACTGTTAAAATTGTTCCAGATATTACAATTGTATTAAGCCTCTTGTAATGTTTTGGGATATCCCCTGGGTCTGTAGATTATGTAAAGTATCCTGTACTTCCCTGAAAAGTATGTGAAATATTATTTTTGTTAGCCACGCCCTGTTTCATGCTGTGTGGGTGAACATTAGATTCAAATGGAGATTTTGGAACAAAGAAATCGTACACAAATGTACACTGTAAGACAAAATGTAAGATGTGGCTGTAAGAGAAGGTTAGAAAAGAGAATAATGCAGATATCCTTAACTATTTTGTTTGTCACACTTATAGAAGTAATATAAATATTTTTCTTTATGATAGTGTTGCCAGAATCTTATAGTAGAATCACAGTGTCTTCTAAAATGTATTATGTGTTAGGCATTAAAGCCAAATTTATAATGGGGAGTGAACAAAATTCATAATTATTGAAGATACTAAATAAAACTAGCATTCATAGACATGAAACAAGTTCTTTGAAAATTAACCACAATGAACGGGAAATTATTTTCACCTTGAATGCATCGTATTTTCTGAAGTTGAATCGACAGATGGGAAGTGTATATAGAGCACAGAAAGTGGGTGGAAGAACGGGGATGTGAACCGCTCTCTCCGGGTGCGTATGTAGTCCTGGACGGCACTACCCAACCCAGACACAACCATGATTACATCAATCATTTACCACAAATCAGACATTAAAGAAACAGTAAAACACTGTAAATTACTCTTGCTTTCATATAGCCTTAGTACAAGTGGAATTAGTAGAAGATGATGGTTGAGTGTGGGAGTAATGAAATGGGAAGAAACAGACATTGTCAATTAATTTAGCATACATGCAAAACATTTTGCCTGAGGGATTATTGGAACACCGTAGGTCACAGTCATTGTCAACCCATTTCCCTGTTCTCTTGTTCATGGCTTCACAATTGTGAGATAGAGGAGGCTCGGGAGCTGAACCTGTACACAAAGATAGAGTTGTAGTAGTACTTAGTTGTGTGCCTAATGTCTGCCATATCACACTGGCCTCAAGTAACCCACATCAAACTGCATTCATATAGAGCGCATAGACCTTGCCTGGCTACCCAGACTCCTTGCTTTGGCCAAATGCTACGCCCACTTATGTTAGTTTCTTCTCCCAATGAGTCTGGCTCAGTAAATAGCAATATGGGGATGAGGTAGTTGGATGGGCAATTTACAGGTGCAATGATATGTAAGCTGCTCTGATAACTGATGCTTAAAGTTAGTGAGGGAGATATGAGTCTCCAGCTTCAGTAAATTTTTGCAATTCGTTCCAGTCATTGGCAGCAGAGAATTGTAAGGAAAGGCTACCAAAGTAGGGGTTGGCTTTAGGAGTGACCAATGAAAGGGGAGGGTCCGGGTGGGAATCCAGCCTCGGTGGCGGCCCCGGTGCGGGACGTCTCCCCACTCTGCTTGCGGATCCGCCAGCTTAGGTGGCGACTGGTGTGGGGATCATCGCCGGAAGCTCCGGACCATGGATCGTCACTGGAGGAACCGGCCGTGGATCGTTGCCGGAGGAACCGGCCGTGGATCGTTGCCGGAGGAACCGGCCGTGGATCGTTGCAGGAGGAACCGGACCGTGGATCGTTGCCGGAGGAACCGGACCGTGGATCGTTGCTGGATGCTCCGGACCGTGGATCGTTGCTGGATGCTCCGGACCGTGGATCGTCGCCGGAGGGACCGGACCGTGGATCGTTGCTAGATGCTCCGGACCGTAGATCGTTGCCGGATGCTCCAGACCGTGGATCGTCGCCAGAAGCTCTGGACCGTGGATCGTCGCCGGAAGCTCCGGACTGTGGATCATCACCAGAATCTCCGGACCGTGGATCATCGCCGGAAGCTCCGGACCGTGGATTGTCGCCAGAGGAACCGGACCGTGGGTCGTCACTAGAGGCTCCGGGCCATGGATCATTACTGGAGGCTCCGGGCCATGGATCATCACTGGAAGCTTTGGGCCATGGATCATTACTGGAGGCTCCGGGCCATGGATCATCACTGGAAGCTTCGGGCCATGGATCATTACTGGAGGCTCCGGGCCATGGATCATCACTGGAAGCTTCGGGCCATGGATCATCACTAGAGGTCGGGAGCGCAGAGCCGGCACAACGTGTCTTGGACAGATAGCCACCTTCGCACGGCAAGTGTGGGGGGCTGGCACAGGACGTACTGGACTGTGGAGGCACACTGGAGACACCGTGCATAGAACCGGCACAGGACGTACCAGGCCGTGGAGGCGTACTGGAGACCAGGAGCACAGAGCCGGCACAACGTGTCCTGGACAGATGCCCACTTTCGCACGGCAAGTGCCGGGAGCCGACACAAAGCGCACTGGGCTGTGGAGGCGCATTGGAGACACAGTGCGTAGAGTCGGAAAACATGGTACCTGAACGGTGACCCACTCCACACGGTGATTACAGGGAGTTGTTTCTGGTTCACACCAGAATGTCCCCCCCCCCCCCCATATTTTTTTTTTAGGCTGCCTCTCGGGCTTCCATCGTGGCCGCGAACCTCGGTGTCGTCGTTGTTGCTCCTTTGCTGCCTCTGCCTGCTTCCATGGCAGGCTTCTGTCTCCTGCCATGATTTCGTCTCACGTCCAGGATTTCCTCCACTTCTGGCTATCCTCCCAGACCCAGGATCCCTGCTCCTCCTGTGGGATCTTCTGTAACGATTGTTGTTGGAAGGATTGGACCAAGGTGCAGCGTGGAAGGCGTTCATCATATTTATTAACCTCTTAAAGCTAGGGGGCACTATTTTTATGTTTGGTAAAATAACATTCCCAAAGTAAACGGCCTATTTCTCAGGACCATATGCTAGAATATGCATATAATTGACAGATTAGGATAGAAAACACTCTAAAGTTTCCAAAACGGTCAAAATATTGTCTGTGGGTATAACAGAACTGATCTTGCAGGCAAAACCCTGAAGAAAATCAAACCAGGAAGTGGCTTCTATTTTGAAAACTCCATGTTCCATAGCCTGCCTGCTCCATTTTAAGGGATATCAAACAGATTCCTTTTCCTATCGCTTCCTCAAGGTGTCAACAGTCGATAGACATAGTTTCAGGCTTTTATTTTGAAAAATGAGCGAGAACGATAATATTGCGTCATTGTATGGCTGGGTGCCAGCAGCGTTTTGTAAGCGCAACAGCGTTTGGGCAGCCATTGCCGATCCCTCTCCTACTTAAAAAGACAGTTGCGGTTGATGTATTATCAATTATATATTTTAAAAACAACCTGAGGATTGATTATAAAAAACATTTGACATGTTTCTGTGGACATTACGGATACTATTTGGAATTTTCGTCTGCGTTGTCGTGACCGCTCTTTCCTGTGGATTACTGAACATAACGCGGCAAACAAACTGAGGTATTTTGGATATGAAAATAATCTTTATGGAACAAAAGGAACATTTATTGTGTAACTGGGAGTCTCGTGAGTGAAAACATCCGAAGATCATCAAAGGTAAAAGATTCATTTGATTGCTTTTCTGATTTTCGTGACCAAGCTACTTTGATGTTAGGTGTTCATAATGTTTTGTCGAGTGATCGATAAACTTACAAAAACGCTTAGATTGCTTTTGCTGTAAAGCACTTGTGAGTTCATGAATATATATTTTTTTAGTAATATTATTTGAATGTGTCGCTCTGCAATTTAGCGGTTGTTGATGAAAATGATCCCGTTAACGTGATTGCAGCCATAGGAAGTTCAACTAGATGATAGGAACACTGTGGACAAATTTCAGCAAGTTGCAACATTGAAATACAGAAATAACCACTTTTCCATAAACAAGGCCTAAATCATGTTTGATGCACTCTGGATGCAAGTTTTTTTTGCAGAACTGTTGAAACTAGATTAAATTAACACTGTGGACAATTTTCATCAAGTTGCAACATTGAAATACAGAAATAACCACTTTTCCATAAACAAGGTCTTAAATCATGTTTGATGCACTCTGGATGTAATTTTGTTTTTGCAGAATTGTGTAACGGTGGGAGGGTGATGGGTGAGGAGTCAAAACGCAGAGAGCAAAGTAAACGGGAAAAACGCTTTAATGTCCTTAAAGTAACAGGTCCAAAACATGGGTGAATACCCTAAAACACAAGTGCAAAACAAACCCAAAACCTAGTTACACAAACCCGGACAGCGAAAACCCAAAACCGACGATACACCACAAACACAACAAGCCCGCACAAACACCAGTGGGCAAAACTAACTTAAATAACACCCATCCCAAAACCCCAACAAGGAACAGGTGAAAACAATTAGACAAAAACAAATGAAAAGGAAAAAGGGATTGGTGGCAGCTAATAGACCGGCAACGACAACCTCCGGAACTCCTTTAGTATAGTGGGATCCAATATATCCCCCACCGGGACCCAGCACCTCTCCTCCGGCCCGTACCCCTCCCAGTCCATGAGGTACTGCAGGCCCCTCACCCTGGCGTCTGGAGTCCAGAATGGACCGTATCGTGTACGCCGGGGACCCCTCGATGTCCAGAGGGGGCAGAGGGACCTCCGGAACCTCACTTTCCTGCATGGGACCAGCTACCACCGGCCTGAGGAGAGACACATGAAACGAGGGGTTAATACGATAATACGAAGGGAGTAACAATCGATAACACCTCGTTTATTCTCCTCAGGACTTTAAATGGCCCTACACACTGCGGACCCAGCTTCCGGCAAGGCAGGCGGAGGGGCAGGTTTCGGGTCGAGAGCCAGACCCTGTCCCCTGGTGCAAACACGGGGGCCTCACTGCGGTGACGGTCATCAGTGTCGTATAGGCAGGACAGCGTGTCGGCCTTAGTATTGAGGGAACCTGGTCGATACGAGATCGTAAAACGAAATCGGGTGAAATACATGGCCCACCTTGCCTGACGAGGATTCAGTCTCCTAGCTGATCGGATATACTCCAGGTTACGGTGGTCAGTCCAGATGAGGAAAGGGTGCATAGCCCCCTCAAGTCTCCACACCTTCAGAGCCTTAACTATGGCCAACAACTCCCTATCTATTTTCTTCGAAAAAAAAACACAGGGGCGGAGCTTCGGTGGCGTACTCGAGCGCTAGGAGAGCACAGCTCCAACCCCAGCCTCGGATGCGTCCACCTCAACTATGAATGCCAAAGAAGGGACCGGATACGCCAACACTGGCGTGTCGGTGAACAGCGCCTTCAAACGACGGAACGCTCCGTCCGCCTCTGCTGACCACTGACCAAACGCACCGGCCCCCCCTTCAGCAGTGAGGTAATAGGGGCCGCCACCTGGCCAAAGCCCCGGATAAACCTCCGGTAGTAATTGGCAAACCCTAAAAACCGCTGCACCTCCTTTACCGTGGTGGGAGTCGGCCAATTACGCATGGCCTTGACGCGGTCACCCTCCATTACCACCCCCGAGTGGAAATGCGATAACCCAGGAAGGAAACGGCTCGTTTGTAAAATTCACATTTCTCTGCCTTCACGTACAGGTCATGCTCCAGCAGTCGCCCAAGAACCGCACCATATGGCCAGATGTGGTACTAAACGCGGTTTTCCACTCATCTCCCTACCAAATACGCACCAGATTATACGCGCTCCTGAGGTCCAGTTTCATGAAAAATAGCGCCCCGTGAAATGATTCCACCCCCGTAGCGATGAGAGGTAGTGGGTAACCAAAACCCACAGTGATGGAATTTAGACCTCGATAATCAATACACAGATGCAAACCACCCTCCTTTTTCTTCACGAAAAATAAACTCGAGGAGACGGGTGACATGAAGGGCCGAATGTACCCCTGTCCCAGAGCCTCCGTGACATACAGTATGTCTCCGTAGCCAACGTCTCCTCCTGGGACAACGGATACACGTGACTCCTGGGGAGTGCATCGTTTACCTGGAGGTTTATCACGCAATCCCCCTGTCGATGGGGTGGTAATAGGGTCGCCTTCTTCTTACTGAAGGTGATAGCCAAATCGGCATACCCAGCAGGAATGTGCACGGTGGAAACCTGGTCTGAACTCTCCACCGTATGTCGCACCCATGGAAACTCCTAAACACCTGCCTGAACACTCATCAGACCACCCCTGGAGAGCTCCCTGTCTCCACTAAATTTTAGGATTGTGAATAGCCAGCCAGGGAATGGTGGAACTGACAGGACCCTTTCATAACGTCCGCGAGCAGCCAGCAGATGGTCTAGCCGGATAGACATGTCGATCAGCTCATCCAAGCTGAGCGTAGTGTCCCGACAAGCCAGCTCCCTGCGAACGTCCTCTCTTAGGCTACACCTGAAATCCAACGCAAAGTCCTACGCGCTCCTCGTCCCCTGCCGGAGATGGAACAACCTCTCACCCGTCGCTTGGCCCTCCGGAGGATGATCGAACACAGCCCGGAAACGGCAGGTGAACTCCAGGTAGTGGCCCCTCGCTGATTCGGGCCCGAACCAGACGGAGTTGGCCCACTCCAGGGCCCTACCCGTCAGGCAGGAGACGAGGACACTCACGCTCTCCTCGTCCGAGGGAGCAGGCCTAACGGTGGCCAGGTAGAGCTCTAGTTGTAGCGCTGGCACCGGATCCCGCTGGAGGAGATGGTAGAGTTGCTGGTGGGAGGGTAGGTGGGGTAGTAGGGAGACCACTCTTCTCCCAACGGTCCATCCTCTCCATCATTTGATCCATTGCTAATTTGATGCGATGGAGGATGGACGTATGATGAAGGACTCTCTCCTCCATCGTGGGGAGAGGGGTGGTGGCTGCTCCTGCTGACTCCATCTGGTGGTGCGGGCTTCTGTAACGGTGGGTGAGTGATGGTTGAGGAGTCAAAACACAGAGAGCAAAGTAAACGGGAAAAAACACTTTAATCTCCTTAATCAGACTCACTTTGACTTTATATAGTGCACCAAGAGATTCTCGATTATGACCATACCTGCCTGAGTAAGCTTCAGGTGAGGAAAGTGAGACAGGTGTGGTTGATAGAGCTGTGAGTGAGTGTTTGCGCAATAGTTTTTCTTGAAGTATAATTTGTTTTTTTGCAGTTGAATAAGTTTAAGTTTGGTTCGTTCTACCCCCCTTGCAGTTTTGCTGCCTGGGGGAGAGTTTTGCTGCGTATTTTGGTTTATTATGATGGACAACATGGCAAAGAACAAGGGAATGGACAAAGGCAATGTACAACGGACAAAACATGGACCTGAAGATGGGTTAAAATATGGCAAAGAAAGAACGGTGGTAGTGGAATTGATGGGAGAAAACAGAATAACGACGATGGAATTACTCAAATCAATTAAGGAAGTGTGCGGAGAGGTGGTGGGGTGCCGAATAAAAGGAAACAGGAATGAAGGACACGAAGATAATGGCGAGAGACGTGATGACAAACGAACTAATAGTCTCGTTTATGAACTTGCCAGTTTATATTGAAGACGGCGCTATAATGGAGAAACTGCGCAGCTGGGGTGTAGCCGCCGTCACGGATATTCGAAGGAGAGTTTGGCCGGGGACGGAGATCGTCGATGGAACGAGATACTGTAAGGTGAAGTTCACTGACACCGTGCAGTCTTTTGCCGTACTCCACAAAGTTCGAGACACAGGAGTGGGGCGAATATTTCAGGGTGATTCAGGACAAGCAGGTCAGGGTGTGTCGTCTGTGTATTCAACCTGGACATATTTTAAAAGACTGCCCTGACTTTAGGTGTTTTAAGTGCGGAAACGAGGGACACAATGCCAGAGAATGTGTCGGAGTAAGGGAGAGGGTAGTTTGCGGAGGATGCAGGTTAAGAACAGAGGAGTGCAAGTGTGGAGAGGTTTTGCCGGTGGAGAGAAGTCAAGTGCTATTCGATGAAGCAGCTGTATCACCGCTTGGTGAAGAAAATGACAGAGAAGAGGACGTGGAAAAGAGCGGAGATGAGGAGAGCGAGAAGGTGGCGAATCAGAGGGAGGATGAAATAGGGAGCAAGATGGATTCAGAGATGAGAAGAGGGAGCTTTCAGGATGAGGGGGGGAGTGGGCTGGGTGGAGGCACTTGGGACGTACAGTTTTTGAGCGGAGTCTCGGGAGGAGAGGAAGCGGAGGGGAGTGGGACGCTGACAACGATAAAGGAATCGGAAATGGATACAGAAAGCACAACAGACACGGGAAAGAAGAAGAAGTTGAGTTGGTTGGATGAGTTGGTTTCGGATACAGACGACACTGAAAAGGTAGACAGAATAAGAGGAGGCCCAAGGAAGAGGAAAGCGGGGGACGTGAAAAAGGATGGAAAAGGGAAAAAACAAGTCAACAAGTAAAGGATAATGAAGGTACATTTTTTTTAAATTTTATTATCTATTTTAATGGTTAATTTTATGTCCCTAAATGTAAATGCTTTAAGGACAATGGACAAATTTCAAAATATAGTTCAAATGAAGAACGTGGATATCTTGTGTTTACAAGAGACGCATTGGGACAATGATTGTGTATTGAAAGTAAAAAAAATATGGAGGGATTTTATTTTTGTGAATAATGGTAGGGGGAACTCTAGTGGCGTCGCAATTTGATTGAGGAAGGATGTGGTGGACAAAGTGGTACATATACATGATGATAACAATGGGAGGATTTTAGTTTTAGATTTTGAGTATATGGATATGATTTTTAGAATTATAAATGTTTATGCTCCAAATAACGAAATAGAGCGCAAGGTTTTATTTATTGAAGTGGGAGGATGGTGTGTGGGAAATTGCATTGTGGAGGGGGATTTTAATGGGAAAATGGACAGATTAGATATGACAAGGGGAGCTATCTTTAGAAATGATGCATCTAGGGGGGGTTTAAAGAAGGAGATGTTTGAGAAAAAACTTATGGAGAGATGACAATCCCGATAAACGGACATTTTCTAGAAGGCAGGTGGTTTTGGGGGAATTAAAACAAACTAGAATAGATCTGGTTATAGTTAAAGAAGGCGTAAGAGATTTTATGAAAGATATTAAGTAGGTTTTTACAATTTTTAGTGACCATGCATATTTAATTTTCTCGGTGGCTTTAGAAAAGGAAGGAACAGGGTACGTGGTGTATGAATGATAGTTATTTGGAGGATGAGGATTATTGTAAACAACTTAAATCTTTGATAACATGTGAAATGGAGGATAAGCAGAAAGATAATGATTAGTGTTTATGGTGGGACAAGGTTAAGGAAAAAATCAAAGTTTTTAGTATAAGATATGCAAGGAAAAAGAGGTAGGATGAAAAGAAAAGAAAATGAGTTGAGAGCTAAATTGGATGAAGAAATGTGACAGTGAACCTAATTATAATATAGAAAAGTTTTTAGAGTTGAAAGCTAAATTGAGTAAATATGACATAGATAAGTGTAAGGGGGCTATTATAAGTATTTTTTGGAGGGGGAGAAATGCACTTTTTTTCTAGGATTTGAGAAGAGTACTCAAAGAAGAATATATCTTAGACAGATTGAAAATGTGAAGGGTGAAGTAGTAGATGATTATGTAGAGATTTTAGAGACAGTGCAGAATTTTTATAGGGTCTTATTTAAGAAAGGGGAGGTGGATGAGGGGTGTGTACAGGAGATTTTAGAATGTGTGGAGGTGAAAATTAATGTAGAGGTTAAGTTGATGTGTGATGGGACGATTACAGTAAATGAAGTTATAGATGCGATTTAAGGATTTACAGGTGAATAAGAGCCCTGGTGTAGATGGGATCATTGCAGAGTTTTATATGTATGAAAGTCTTTTAGCACCTATTTTATTGGAGGTTTACCACTATGTGGTTTCAGAATCAATGTTGACAGGGATGATAACTATTTTATATAAAAACAAAGGGAGTAAGGTAAAATTAGAAAATTATAGGCCTATTAGTTTATTGAATGTGGATTACAAGATTTTAGCCAAAATGTTAGTGAATAGGATGAAGAGAGTTTTACATGATATTATTGCACCAACACAGAATTATAGTGTTCCTGGGAGGGATATAGCTGACACAATTAATACAATTAGAGACGTGATACACAAAATTAATGGGGATAAGATTAAGCATAGATTCAAATAAGGCTTTTGATAGGGTAGAACATGATTTTCTGTTTAGAGTTTTGGAAAGATTTAGCTTTGGTAATAAAATAATAGGGTGGATTAGATTAAGTTACGAGGAGGGGGGTTTGAAGTTGGTGGATTTAAGGGTAAGGAAAATAGCAATAAGAGTGAAAATGGGAAATAAATATTTATATGGTGAATTGGATTATGGGTGGAAAAGGTTTTTTAAAGAGTATTTGAATAAGGTTGGGAGTATTGGGGATAATGGTTTATTGATGTGTGTGAAACAGGAAATGTTAGAAAATATACCGTTGTTTTATAAAGACGTTTTTGAGGCTTGGGGGCAATTTTTACTACACATTTCTTATGATTGTAAAATGTTGAAAATATTTTAAATCAGCCAATCTTTTTGAATCCTAAGATCAAGTATAATAATACAATGTTGTTTTGTAAATATTTTATGAGGGCTGGGATGAGACAGATTTGTGATATTTTATATCACAAGGGTTTCATCCTGTACAGGCTATTTATGATAATGTGGTTGAAATAGATGAAGAGATAAGTAAAACTACTGTGGAGAATATGTACAAGAAAATATTAGGATGTATTCCTGGGGAGTGGGTGATTTTAATAAATAAAGAGGTGGTCAAAAGATCTAGGGGTTTACCGGTTTTATATTATGAAAGTAATGGGGAGAAACATGATTTGTCAGGTTTAAAAGTTAAAATGGTTTATAGTAAATGTATTTTAAAAGAGATAAAAGTTCCTGCTTCTGAAAAAGTGTGGTCTAGGGTGTTTGCAAATATGGATGTGAAATCAATATGGAAGAATGTAAATGTAAAATATAATTCTATAGAGTGTGAAGACAATGATTTTAAATTGAAACATAATAGGATTTTTACAAATATGGTTTTGCATCAAATAAATAGGGATATTAAAAGAGAATGTGATATTTGTGGTACGGGGGTGGAAAATGTTCTGCACTTTTTTTGTTGAATGTAGCAGGTTAAAAGATTTATGAGTTTTTAAAAGGGCTTTTCGTAAAACATTGGGGGGAGGAGATTTTAATGGGGTGGAATGGAGGAGATTCTTTCTTTTTGGTATTAATGGGAAAAGTAAAGTTTTAAATTTATGCTGTATGCTAGATATGCTGTAAGATTAAGAAGGAACATGGGTCATTATGAACGGAAATGTGTGAGTGTGGAAGGTCTTTTTAGGAGGATTTTAGAAAAGGATATAGAGATAATATATAAATATGGTGGAGGAAATTTTGAAAAACTGTTTGTGTGGAGGAGTCATTTTATTGAAATAATGTCAAATGGGAAACTTGTATTTAATTATTAATTGGTATTAGTGAATGATTGTGTTTTAAATGTTTTTTATTCTATTATTTTTCTGATTTTGTAAAAGGGTGAATTGTTCATGCTTATTTATTATTGACTGAATGTTTTAAATTGTGTTTTTTTTTTCATTATATTTTTTAAATATTTTTTTTTAAGTATGCCTGATCTCGTCAGATTTCGGAAGCTAAGCAGGGTTGGTCCTGGTTAGTACTTGGATGGGAGACCCCTGGGAATACCAGGTGCTGTAAGCTTTTTTGTCCCCTAGGGGGTGCTCTCGCATCATTTCATCAGTATCAATGCCTTGTTGAATTTAAACTGTTCGTTTTTCCCACAAGGCTGAAATATGTGCCCTCGCTTTGAAATAAGTAAGTAAGGTTAGTTTGTATTTCATCCAACGATCTGTGCTACAAAGTGATGGCTACAGTATATGCAATTTCTTCCACTTTTTGAGTGACACAAAGATGCTTATCTAAATGGTGAAAATGGTAGAGTGGTTTGAAGAAGAAGCACATGGAGAGGCATTGGCTCCGGGTTCTGCGGGTGAAGTGGAGATCCCGACTGTGTCTGAAGTCCAGGGAGGCTCCTCTAGGGAGGTAGATCCTGCAAGAGATGACTCTTTCAAACGTAAAGGGTCTGAAGAAGAGCTGACGGAGGAAGAGATGGAGTACATACAATCTCTGCGGGGGGATAGTAAAAGGAACATGGTAACCAAGAAGAAAAATAAGGTAAAAGATCAATCAGGATTGACTGGATTCATCCCCTCCTCTTTATATTCATAATGGTGAGAGTTGTATCTATCAACACCAATGGACTTCGTAGCAAAGAAAAGCTAGAGCTGGTGTTGGAAGCCTTCTCTGCGGACATATTATGTCTTCAGGAGACTCATTGGACTGAGTCGTATGTGGATAATGTAAGGCAGAGATGGAATGGACAAATGTACGTGAGTAATGGTACTGTGCGGGCATGTGGGGTAGCTATTTTGGTAAAACATAATGTGTCTAATTTAAATTTGTTATGTGCTGACACTGTGGGTCGAATGGTGGGAGTGGGTTTCACTTTTCAAGATGTGGAGTACTCGTTGTACAATGTGTATGCTCCTAATAATGAAATTGAGAGAAGGGTTATGTTTATGTCTATGGGGGGATTATGTGGGAAGAACTGTCTGCTTGTTGGGGATTTTAATGTATGGATGGATAGGCTTGATGCCTCAAGTAGCGCACATTTTGGCTCTGACTCATCTCGGGGAGCGCTATTAAGGCTAATGCGGGATGAGGATTTGGTGGATATATGGAGGGAGAGGAATCCAGATAAGCGGGTGTTCTCTCGAAGACAAGTGGTGAGGGGTGAGCTCAAGCAGTCACGTATAGATTTGTGTCTCGCTCATAGAGAGGTTGCGCACTTGGTTGCGGGGGTAGAGTATTCACACACATTTTTTAGTGACCATGATGCTCTGCTTTTCCGGCTTGGTGCATCAGGGGGGGGGGGGGAAGGGGGGGTTGCGGTGTCTTAATGCCAGTCTGCTGTAGGATGAGGGGTTTAAGGTAGCAGTGAAAGAGTGTGTGAATGACGCTGTGTCAGATCCTCTATTTGAGTCTGATGTGAGTGTGTGGTGGGAAGGATTAAAAGGGAAGTTCAACCGGCTGGCAATATCTAGTTCAAGACAGGCAAATGTGTTAAGAAGGAGGGAGGAGGGGATTCTTAAATCCCGCCTGTTATTGGAGTTAGAAAAGGTAGAAAACAGTCCAGGCTATGATGTGACAGAGTACCTGAGGGTGTGGGAGGAGTTGAGGGTCGTAGAGAGGCACAGGTGTATGGGGGCAGTGGTGAGGAGTAGAGCACAGTATGTGGTGGAGGGGGAGAGAAATACTGCTTTTTTCCTGGGGTTAGAAAGGCAGAAGCAGGAAAGGAGTTTTCTAACTGAGCTGTTAAATGAGAGGGGGGAGAAGGTGACGGGTCTGGAAGGTATTTTGAATACAGTGCATTATTTTTACAAGGGCTTATTTACGTCGGCTTATTTACTTTTGAACTCAGACAATAAGGTGCTTGCCGATAATGGCCAATAGGTTGAATAAGGTGATGGGAAGCATCATAGCACCTACTCAGGCCTATGGACTTCCGGGGCGGGATGTAGTGGACACCCTCTGCACTATCTGGGATGTGGTGAAGCAGATGGGGGAAGTGTATGGGAGAGCTTCTGGGGCTTAGGTGAATGTAGAGAAGTCTCAAATGTTATGTGCTGATGATACTTATGTCTACATGTAACATTCCTTTTAAGACTGTTACGGGACATGTGAGAATATTGGGTGTGAATATTGGGGTAGATGAGCGGGAGGCGAGGGACTTAACTTGGACAGGGGTGATTAATAAAATAAAGACGACTTTGAATTACTGGAAACAAAGGAAATTAAAATTGAGGGGGAAAGTGGTGGTGGTGAATGCATTGTTGATGTCAAAAATGTGTGTATACCTTAGGGGTTATGGACATGCCTGTATGGGTTCTGAAGGGAATTAATCATTTAGTGTCTGATTTCCTGTGGGGTGGGAAGGGGGTGGAGATTGCTCATGATGTGATAATAGCAGATTATGATAGGGGTGGGTTGAGATGAATAGATCTGGAGGTGAAGTTAAAAGCCATGAGGGTTAAGAGAGTGCAACGGTTTTTGTATGGGGAGGAGGGTCAGGGGTGGAAGGAGTTTTTCAGGCATTGGTTGCATAGGAGTGGAGGTTGTGGAGATTATGGGTTGTTAATGTGTTTGAAGCCCAGCATGTCTGCAGAGGTGCCTGAGTTTTACCAGGAGGTGTTCAGGGCCTGGGCGGTGTTCTTACCGCAGGTAAGTTATGAGTGTGCCTCTATTGGGGTGATTTTGAATATACCGTTTTTTCTGAACCCAATGCTGAAATCAGAGGGAAAGATGCTGGAGAGTAAGGGAATAATGAAGGCGGGTATGATAAGACTGAGGGACTTTAGGTATGAGGTGGTGCCGGGGTTCCTGCCTGATCAGGCGACCGTAGATACTGTCTGGGGTGTAGATGAGGATGTCAGGAAAGGGACGGTGTTGAGAATGTATGAGAGGATAAAGGAGTGTGTTCCAGGGGAGTGGGTGAGGCTGCTGGACAATCATTTGAGTAATGGAGTCTTAGAGACCTTGCCTGAGATGCAGGTGAAATGTGGGGAGACTATGCAAGCCTTATCCTCTACCCAGGTGAGGGCCTTATACTGGGCTCTTATTACCAGGAAGATCAGGGCGCCTGCATCGGAGAAAGTGTGGAGGCAAGTTTTTCCAGGGATGGAAGTTGAGCGGTTGTGGGAAAACATGGTAGTGAGGCTCAATAGTCTAGAATGTATCCATTTTGATTTTATGTTGAGGCACAACCGTGTTTTTACCAAGGTGGTGTTACATCAGGTAGACAGGTCAGTGTCTCGTGTGTGTGATGTATGTAGAGATAAGGATGAAAATCTGATGCACATGATGTTTGAATGTGTTGATGTAGCTGGGTTCTATGTGAGGTTGAGGGAAATGTTAGAAAGGTACTGGGGAGAAGAGTTAATAGGCGGGGTTGATTTGGAGGGGTTTGGTATTGTTTGGAGTGGGTCAGCATGTGAGGGGGGTGAATATTGTATTATTGAATTTTATGCTGTCACATGCAAGGTATGCGGTATATTCAAGGAGGAACTTGGCAAGGGAAAGAGGGTGACAGTGTGGAAGATGTTTGAAGGTTTGGTAAGGAAGGATGTAGGATTGATGTATAGGTCTAAGCAGGAGGATTTTGAGAGGGTGTTTATGAAGGATTGTGGACTTATTGCTGTGGGGTAGGATGGTGGTTTGGTGTAAGGGTTTTGATGTGTAAAGTTTTGGAGATATCAGTAAACATTTTGAAAGAAATGTTTTGAGAATGTCTTAGTTTTTATTTGATAAGGAGGTGGTTTTAAACTCTATTTTTGTGGAATTTGTTTTAACAATGTCATGTATTGTCATGTTGTGTCCTGTTCCTGTTTCTCTTCACCCTGTCTCCCTCTGCTGGTCGTACTAGGTTACCGTTTCTGTCCCTCTTTCCCCCAGCTGTTCCTTGTCTTCTCTGACTACCTCATTCACCCCTTTTCCCACCTGTTCCCTTTTTCCCTCTGATTAGGTCCCTATATCTCTCTCTGTTTCTGCTCCTGTCTTTGTCGGATTCTTGTTTGTTGTGTTTCATGCCTGAACCAGACTATCGTCATGTTTGCTGTAACCTTGTCCTGTCCTGTCGGAATCTGCCGGTCCATCTGAGCCTACCTATGTTTGGTTATTAAAGAAGCTCTGTTTAAGTTAATTCGCTTTTGGGTCCTCATTCACGCACCGTAACAAACAAAGTCTTGTATGCAATGATTGTATAATTTTGGTTTTGGTGTTTTAATTTCTTCGTTTTTTTTTGATTGATTTGAAAGGGGGTGAACTGTTTGCCTGCCAATGTTTAGTATTGTGTTGATTAAAATGTTTTTTGCGTATTGAATTTGTATATAATGTAAAACAATAATTTTTTATAATAAAAAAAAAAAAGTACTCCTGATCTCGTCAGATTTCGGAAGCTAAGCAGGGTCGGGCCTGGTTAGTACTTGGATGGGTGACCGCCTGGGAATACCAGGTGCTGTAAGCTTTTTGTCCACTAGGGGGTGCTCTTGCATCCTTTCATCAGCATCACTGCCTTGTGGAATTTAAACTCTTTGTCCGTTTTTTTCCCCACAAGGCTGAAATATGTGCCCTCGCTTTGAAATAAGTAAGCAAGGTTAGTTTGTATTTCATCCAACGATCTGTGCTACAAATTATGGCTACAGCATATGCAATTTCTTCCACTTTTTTAGTGACACAAAGATGCTATCTAAATGGTGAAAATGCAACATATGTTAATCAGACTCACTTTGACTTTATATAGTGGCCTGAGTACGCCTGATCTCGCTTACGACCATACCGGCCTGAGTGAGCACTTCCTGTTTGGAAAGTGAGACAGGTGTTGGTGATTTAAGTCGTGAGTGTTTGTTTGCTTGAGAGCTTTTTTTTTGTGTTATTTTCAATGTTTTTTTAAGTATAATTTTGATTTTTGCATTTGAACAAGTTTAAGTTTGGTTCGTTTTTTTCCCCCTTTGTAGTTTTGCTGCTTGGGGGAGAGTTTTTGGGTTTCATTTTTTTTTACTATGACGGACAACATGGCAATGACTAACAGAATGGACAAGGACAAAGAAAATGCTCAACGGATGGGAGATTGATAAAGAGAGTTGATGGGAGAAGATAAAGAGAGTTGATGGGAGAAGATAAAGAGAGTTGATGGGAGAAGATAAAGAGAGTTGATGGGAGAAGATAAAGAGAGTTGATGGGAGAAGATAAAGTCACGACGATGGAATTACTACGTGCGGTTAAAGAGGTGTGTGGAGAGGTGGTGGGGATGTAGAGTAAAAGGAGAAAGAAAGTACGAGGTCACGATGAGAAAAGGAAAAGAGTGCTTCATGGATGGCTTTATGATTAAAGAAACAAGAATTATGGCAAGAGACATGGTTTCCAATGAACTTATAGTCTCTTTCATGAATTTGCCTGTGTATATGGAAGACAGTGCTATATTGGCCAAGCTATGTAGCTGGGGTGTATCAGCAGTCTCTGAAATCAGGAGGAGAGTTTGGCCAGGGACGGAGATAGCAGATGGCACGAGATACTGCAAAGTGAAATTTACTGATACTGTGAAATCATTGCCGTACTCTACAAAGTTTGACACACTTGAAGGAGGAGAGAACTTTAGAGTTATTCATGAAAAGCAGGTCATAGTTTGTAGGCTTTGTTTTCAGCCTGGGCATATTTTGAAGGACTGCCCTGAATTGAA
This sequence comes from Oncorhynchus mykiss, assembly GCF_057628025.1. NCBI lineage: Eukaryota > Metazoa > Chordata > Actinopteri > Salmoniformes > Salmonidae > Oncorhynchus > Oncorhynchus mykiss. Next base: position 43,605,993 of record NC_143039.1, on the reverse strand, counting down.
ATGTTATAAGTGTGGGAAGCAAGGGCATTATGCAAGAGAATGTGTAGGTGGAAAGGAAAGGGCATTTTGCGAAGGATGTCGCATGAGAACTGATGAGTGCAACTATGGAGAGGTTGTGAATGAGGAGGGGAGCCAGGATCTTTTTGTGGAGGCTGATGTATCACCGAGACCAGAAGAAGATGATGGAGGAGAGGACGTGGTGGAGGGTGGAGAGACGGAGAACGCAAGAAGGGAGAAGATGGAACAGAAGACGAATGAAATAGGGAGCAGTATGGATTCAGAAATAAGAAGAGGGAGTTTTCAGGAGGAGGGGGGGAGTGGGCTGGGTGGAGGAACTGGGGACTCACAGACTTTGGGGGGGACCTCGGGCTATGTGGGTGCCTCGGAAGGAGGTGAAGTGGAGGGGAGTGGGATGCTGACAACGATACAGGAGACACAAATGGATAAGGGAAGCACAACAGGCACAGGAAAGAAGAGTTTGAGTTGGTTGGAAGAGATGGATTTAGAGTCCATTTCAGATTCAGATGACATGGAAAAGATTGACAGAACAAGGGGAGGCTACAGGAAGAGGAAAGCGGCGGCGGAGGTGAAAAAGGACGGAAAAGGAAGAAAACATGACCACAGCTAGAGGATAATGAGAAAATATGTATTTTTTATTTATTGGAATGGTTAATTTTATGTCGATCAATGCAAATGGTTTAAGAACAATGGAAACATTTCAAAGAATAGTAAAAATGAAGAATTCTGATATTTTATGCCTTCAAGAAACAAATTGGGACAATGTATGTATTTTAGAAGTAAAACAAATATGTAGAGATTTTATTTTTGTTAAAAATGGCAGGGGGAATTCAAGTGGTGTTGCTATTTTATTGAGGAAGGATGTGGTAGAGAATGTGAAACATATATATAATGATAATAATGGGAGGATTTTAATTTTAGATTTTGAATATATGAATATGGTTTTTAAGAATTATACATATTTACGCGCCTAATACTGAAATAGAGCGCAAAGATTTATTTTTAGAATTAGGGAAATGGTGTGAGGGGAACTGTATTGTAGTTGGGGATTTTAATGTTAAAATGGATAGACTGGATATGACAAGAGGAGCTATTTTTAGAAGTGATGTATCTAGGGGGGTTTTAAAGAAGATGATAGTAGAAAAAGGAATGATTGATATGTGGAGAGAGGAAAATCCAGACAAAAGAGAATTTTCTAGAAGGCAGGTGGTTTTAGGCGATTTGAAACAAACAAGGATAGATCTGGTTTTAGTAAAATAAGGTTTAAGGAATTTTATGAAAGCTATTAAGTATGTTTTTACAACTTTTAGTGATCATGCAGGTTTATTATTTTCAATGGGTTTAGATAAGGAAAGAACAGGGGGTGGAATATGGTGTATGAATGCAGGGTATTTAGGAGATGAGGAATATGGGAAACAACTTAAATCTTTGATAGCATGTGAAATGGAGGATAAGCAGAAAGAGAATGATAAGTGTTTATGGTGGGACAAGGTTAAGGAAAAAATATTTTTTTTTAGTATAAGATATGCAAGGAAAAAGAGAGGTAGGATGAAAAGAGAAGAATGAGTTGAGAGCTAAATTGGAAGAAGAAATGGGGAAATGTGACAGTGAACCTAATTATGATATAGAAACGTTTTTAGAGTTGAAAGAAACATTTAGTAAATATGAAATAGATAAGTGTAATTATAAGAAGTAAAGCAAAGTATTTTTTGGAGGGGGAGAAATGCACTTCGTTTTTTCTTGGATTAGAGAAAAGTACTCAAAGAAGAATATATTTTAGACAGATTGAAAATGTAAAGGGTGAAGTAGTAGATGATTATGTAGAGATTTTAGAGATTATTTATTGGAGGTTTACCACTATATGGAGGAGAATGGTGACAGGGATGATAATCAATGGTGACAGGGATGATAACTATTTTATATAAAAACAAAGGGAGTAAGGTAAAATTGGAAAATTATAGGCCTATTAGTTTATTGAATGTGGATTACAAGATTTTAGCCAACATTTTAGCAAATAGGATGAGGAGAGTTTTACATGATATTATTGCACCGACAGAATTATAGTGTTCCTGGGAGGGACATAGCTGACAGTTAATACAATTAGAGGCGTTATACACAAAATGAATGGGGATAAGATAGGGGGTATTGTTTTAAGCATAGATTTAAATAAGGCTTTTGATAGGGTAGACCATGATTTTCTGTTTAGGGTTTTGGAAAGATTTGGTTTTGGTAATAAAATAATAGGGTGGATTAGATTATTTTATAGAAATGCAAAAAGTAGGGTGAAATGCAATGGGATTTTAACTGATTCTTTGACTCTTGAGAGATCGGTAAGATAGGGATGTCCTTTATCAGCTTTATTGTATGTTTTATCAGTTGAACCTTTAGCGGCTTTTCTTAAGAAGGATAATTTTATTAATTGTGTACAGACTCCACAAGGGTTTTTTAGTTTGATTCACCAATAAGCAGATGACACAACTATAACAGTTAGAGATGAGGACAGTGTGAAAAGGGCAATAGAAGGTTTTAAAGTATATGGAAGAGCATCAGGAGCTAAAGTTAATATGGAAAAATCTGTTGTAATGTATATTGGAATGGTTAATGAGGGGAATTTTTCTTTTAAAGAGGTCAAAGATTATTTTAAGGTGTTAGGAGTGTTTTTAGGGGTAAAAGAAAAGGAAGCTAGGGATTTGACACGGAGTGGTGTGATAAATAAAGTTAGGAAGGTTGTAAATATGTGGAAGGGGAGGTTTTTAAAATTAAAGGGGAAAGTAATTGTTATAAATTCTTTATTGATGTCAATTTTTATACATGTAGTGAATGTTTTAGATATGCCAGATTGGGTTTTATCTGAAATTAATAAGATTTTGGCTGATTTTTTATGGGACGGGAAGGGGGTGAAAATAGCTTTTAAGACTTTGATTGCAAGTTTCGAGGAGGGGGGTTTGAAGTTGGTGGATTTAAGGGTAAGGAAAGTAGCAATAAGAGTGAAAATGGTAAATAAATATTTATATAGTGAATTGGATTATGGGTGGAAAAGGTTTTTTAAAGAGTATTTGAATAAGGTTGGGAGTATTGGGGATAATGGTTTATTGATGTTGTGAAACAGGAAATGTTAGAAAATATACTGTTGTTTTGTAAAGAAGTTTTTGAGGCTTGGGGGCAATTTTTACCAAATATTTCTTATGAATGTACCATTTTAGAAAATATTTTAAAATCAGCCGATATTTTTAAATCCAAAGATAAAGTGTAATAATATGACGTTGTTTTGTAAATATTTTATGAGGGCTGGGATGAGGCAGATAGGTGACATAGCATATGAGGTCATTCCTGGGTTCCTTTCGTTTCAAGCAATATATGATAATGTGGTTGAAATAGATGAAGAGATAAGTAAAACTACTGTGGAGAATATGTACAAGAAAATATTAGGATGTATTCCTGGGGAGTGGGTGATTTTAATAAATAAAGAGGTGGTCAAAAGATCTAGGGGTTTACCGGTTTTCTATTATGAAAGTAATGGGGAGAAACATGATTTGTCAGGTTTCAAAGTTAAAATGGTTTATAGTAAATGTATTTTAAAAGAGATAAAAGTTCCTGCTTCTGAAAAAGTGTGTTCTAGGATGTTTGCAAATATGGATGTGAAATCAATATGGAAGAATGTAAATGTAAAATATAATTCTATAGAGTGTGAAGACAATGATTTTAAATTGAAACATAATAGGATTTTTACAAATATGGTTTTGCATCAAATAAATAGGGATATTAAAAGAGAATGTGATATTTGTGGTACGGGGGTGGAAAATGTTCTGCACTTTTTTTGTTGAATGTAGCAGGTTAAAAGATTTTCATGAGTTTTTAAAAGGGCTTTTAGTAAAATATTGGGGGGAGGAGATTTTAATGGGGTGGAATGGAGGAGATTCTTTCTTTTTGGTATTAATAGGAAAAGTAAAGTTTTGAATTTATGCTGTATGCTAGATATGCTGTAAGATTAAGAAGGAACATGGGTCATTATGAACGGAAATGTGTGAGTGTGGAAGGTCTTTTTAGGAGGATTTTAGAAAAGGATAAAGAGATAATATATAAATATGGTGGAGGAAATTTTGAAAAACTGTGTGTGGAGGAGTCATTTTATTGAAATAATGTCAAATGGGAAACTTGTATTTAATTATTAATTGGTATTAGTGAATTATTGTGTTTTTATTCTATTGTTTTTCTTAAAAAAGGATGAATTGTAAAAGGGTGAATTGTTCATCCTTATTTATTATTGACTGAATGTTGCAAATATTGTGTGTTTTTTTCACAATAAAAGATAAAAAATAAAATAAAATGGTAGAGTGCTTGCTTAGCATGTGAGAGGTAGTGGGATCGATGCCTGCATTCTCCAAAAACACTTTGTTTTTGTGGATCCAAGAAAGCTCCAGTTCACACTTCATGCAGCCTTGTCTAACAACAACCTACTGTCATGTAAAAATGACAAGCAACTTTCATGTAACGCTGATGTCACAATGTCAGATGAAAAAGAAAGACATTACTTGCTTTCAGAGGAGCAGCGTAGCACACACCATTGAGGCCCACAAACAAAGCTGTGGGCAGTTTCCTTGAATGCCCCGCTAGACCGTAGCTTGCTCGGTCTGAGCTCAGCGACTATGAAAAAAGTACGCCCATAATGAAGCCTGGCCCTAAATTGCAGGTGCTTTTGGGTGACAATGGGAGAACAGTTAGGGTTAGAAGCACAATTCGACCTCAGGAACATTCCTGAGGTCCTCCCGATCTGTGCAAGCCAAATAAGGTGTTTACATCAAACAGTTTTCAATGAATTCTCTACCCATAGGAATAGATTGCCTGCTCCCCTAAATTCAACCTGAAGCCGATGTGGGTTATGAATGTCTTATGAACCTGTCTTCGATGACAATCCATCAGGCCACTATGAGGTCTACCTGGTCTACCCAACCATCAGTTTGTGATAAATTGTGCATTCAACCCTGTGTAAATCGGTCAGTTCTTAACGTAAACACTTAAAACTTAGGATTCTGTAAAAGCATACCCCAATCAGGATATGTGTTTACTTACAGCTTCCTGTGCCAACCGGAAGTGCCTTAAAATGGTGTCATAGGGGCTGTTTCCACTTAGTTAAAAAGGTCAGATCTTTTCAAAACGTCATGTGTGGTTAGGTAACCCCATGAACTGTAAATCAGTCATTTCTCCCATAAAATGTCCAAGAAAAACTCACACACACACAGCTAGGACGGAGGGACACAGTGTGGTGCGTAGAGACAGACAGAGCCTGCAATAGTTACCTTTGTTCGAACTAAAAAAGAACCACCAGACCTAGAGTTCTGAAATGTTAGAAACCTGTTCTAGAGCTCAAGTCGATAGTGCACGGTGAGTTATGTGGCTCTAGAAGGTTCTCGAACCTAGAAACAGCCTCGTACATTTGTAATAACTTCAATTCCTTTGGACCATTATGAAAATGACAACATTTAGATAAGTTCCAGAGTTGCAATACTAGGTGCATTGAAACCAGCTCGGCCCATACAGACGGACCCCAACGTTTCTGTCCGATATCTCAGTCAAGGACCCCGTAGCAAGGCATGGGAAAAAAGTGGATTTTCAGCACCAATTAAGGTCGTTGCTCAGGCACCGAATGACCTATCGAGCCGAAACTTGGGATTCGGGGTCACCTCACATAGGCTTACACATAATGTCAGAACTGGACCCGCAGCTAGAACGTAACTACGTGTTTTACGTTTATTATGTTTTAAACTGAAGGCGCTGTGAATTATGGGCCTGCTCTGAAATATGTGATAGTTGGCTTCTAAACTAGTTGGAAAAAGTGGGTTTGGTGTCAGATGGTATCAGTTTGGTGTCAGAATGACATCTAATTGACTGATGGACACTGACTTGCTAGTTGACTTTTGTACATTTGCAATATGTTTAAACAGTGAGGGACCATCACCAAAATGACACTCTGAAATCAACACTAAAAATGGCATCACCATAGTCTCCAGACCGTGCCGAGTTCAACGAGACGCCCCGCTTGACCGTAGCTCGTTCTGAGTAAAGCAACCTTGAAAAAAGCAGGCTCCAAATGAAGCCTGGCCCTACATTTCAGGTGCTTTTGGGGGACAGCGGCGGAATCGTTAGGTTTAGAAGAACAATTCAACCACAGGAATGTTCCTATGATCCTCCCGATCTGTGCAAGCCTAACCTTAACCCTGTGGCATTAACCCGTAACAGTAAAAACAAGGTTTTTTCATCTCACAGATAGCAGTGACATCTCTCTCCATAGGATTACATTGCCTGCTCCCCTAAATTCAACCTGAAGCCTATATGGGTTAATAATGCCTTATGAACCTGTCTTCGATGACAATCCATCAAGCCACAATGAGGTCTACCTGTGTCGATTCTAAGCTTCCTGGAGCAACCGGAAGTGGTTAAAATCACCCCAAAAGTGTTTTGCCATACCCAACCTGCAGTTTGTGAAAAATAGTGCATTCAACCCTGTGTAAATCCGTCAGTTCTCAATGTAAAGACTTTAAACTCAGGATTCTGTAAAAGCATACCCTAATGAGGATATGTTTTTACTTTAAGCTTCCTGTGCCAACCGGAAGTGCCTTTAATTGAGGTAAAAGTGTCTGTTTCGAAGGGTTAAAAAGGTCAGATCTTTTCAAAACTTCATGTGTGATTAGGCAACCCTCATGAACTGTAAATCAGTCATTTTTCCCAACAGATGTCAACGAAAAGCTCTCACACACACACACACACACACACACACACACACATACACACACAGCAAGGATGGAGTGACAAAGTGCGGTGCTTAAAGACACACAGAGCCTGCAATGGCATTACCATAATCTCTAGGCTGTGCCGAGTTCAAGGAGATGCACAGCTTGACCGTAGCTCGCTCGGTTTAGTCGCAGCTACCGTGACAAAAGTAGGCCCAAAATGAAGCCTGGCCCTAAATTTCATTTGCTTTTGGGTGACAGTGAGAGAATCGTTAGGGTGAGAAGCACAATTCGACCTCCGGTACATTCCTGATGTCCTCCCGATCTGTGCAAGCCTAACCTTGACCGTGTGGCATTAACCCTTAACAGCTAAAAGAAGGTGTTTACATCAAACAGTTTGCATTGACTTCTCTCCCCGTAGGAATACATTGCCTGCACCCCTAAATTCAACCTGAAGCCTATGTATGTTATTGATGCCTTATGAATCTGACTTTGATAACAATCCATCAGGCCACTATGAGGTCTACTTGTGTTGATTCTAAGCTTCCTGGAGCAACTGGAAGTGGTTAAATTCACCCAAAAGGTGTTTTGATGTACATAACCTGCAATTGTAAAAATCACTGCATTCAACCCTGTGTAGATCAGTCAATTCTTAATGTAAAGACTTAAAACTCAGGATTCTGTAAGAGCGCACCCCAATCAAGATATGTGTTTACTTATAGCTTGCTGTGTCAACCGGAAGTGCCTTAAAATTGTGTCATAGTTGCTGTTTCGAAGGGTTAAAAAGGTCAGATCTTTTCAAAACTTCATATGTGTGATTAGGCAATGCTCATGAACTGTAAATCAGTAATTTCTCCCAACAGATGTAAAAAAAAAAAGCTCTCTCTCACACACACACACACACACACACACACACACACACACAGACACAGCAAGGATGGAGTGAAAAAGTGCGGTGCTTAAAGACACAGAGAGCCTGCAATGGCATTACCATAATCTCTAGGATGTGCCGAGTTCAACGAGATGCCCCGCTTGACCGAAGCTCACTCGGTCTGAGTGCAGGGACCGTGTAAAAAAGAAGGCCCAAACTGAAGCCTGGACCTAAATTTCAAGTGCTTTTGGGAGACAGAGAGAGAACCGCTAAGGCTAGAAGCAGAATTTGACCTCAGGCACATTCCTGAGGTCCTCCCGATATGTGCAAGCCTAATCTTGACCGTGTGGCATTAACCCTTAACAGTGAAAACAGTTTTTTTTCATCTCACAGTTTACAATGACTTCTCTCCCCATAGGAATACATTGCCTGCTCCTCTAAAGTCAACCTGAAGCCGATGTGGGTTATGAATGCCTTATGAACCTGTCTTCGATGACAGTCCATCAGGCCACTATGAGGTCTACCTGTGTCGATTCTAAGCTTCCTGTAGCAACCGGAAGTGGTTAAAATCACCTTAAAAGTGTTTTGCCATACCCAACCTGATGTTTGATAGAAATAGTGCATTCAACCCTATGTTAATCAGTCAGTTTTTAAGGTGAAGACTTAAAACTCAGGATTCTGTAAAAGCATACCCCAATGAGGATATGTGTTTACTTTTAGCTTCCTGTGCCAATTGGACGTGCCATAATTGGTGTCATAGGGGCTGTTTCGAAAGGTTAAAAAAAGTCAGATCGGGCCTCCCGGGTGGCGCAGTGGTTAAGGGCGCTGTACTGCAGCGCCAGCTGTGCCATCAGAGTCCCTGGGTACGCGCCCAGGCTCTGTCGTAACCGGCCGCGACCGGGAGGTCGTGGGGCGACGCACAATTGGCCTAGCGTCGCCCGGGTTAGGGAGGGCTTGGTCGGTAGGGGTGTCCTTGTCTCATCGCGCACCAGCGACTCCTGTAGCGGGCTGGGCGCAGTGTGCGCTAACCAAGGTGGCCAGGTGCACGGTGTTTCCTCCGGCGCATTGGTGCGGCTGGCTTCCGGGTTGGATGCGGGCTGTGTTAAGAAGCAGTGCGGCTTGGTTGGGTTGTGTATCGGAGGACGCATGACTTTCAACCTTCGTCTCTCCCGAGCCCGTATGGGAGTTGTAGCGATGAGACAAGATAGTAGCTACTACAACAATTGGATACCACGAAATTGGGGAGAAAAAGGGGTAAAAAAAATTTTTTTTAAAAAATAAATAAAGTCAGATCATTCCAAATCTTCATATGTGCGATTAGGCAACCCTCATGAACTGTAAATCAGTCATGTCTCCCATAAAATGTCCAAGAAAAACTCTCACACACACACACACAGCTTGGAAGGAGGGACACAGTGTGGTGCATAGGGACAGACAGAGCCTGCAATAGTTACCTTTGTTCAAACTTTTAAAGGCCTCTACATTTGGATTCATCTGGTGGAATGTTTCCCCCAAAACCTTCAAGAAGCTGCTCTCCTCCTGACCATAGGGCACTTTGATCTGCCTCACAGAAAGATACTGAGATATGGAAACATTATTTAAATCGAATAAAACATTATCTTAATTTAAAACCGGAAACATTCCATGATCTTTAAATCAATCAAATAACCTTCAATAAGTCTATGCTTAACCACAAGATAGATTCACACTTAGCTTACTTACAAAGCAAGCACTGGGCACCGCACCATGTCCTCATGTACTACATGGATATAGGGCAAATGTACCTATCCTGTTCAGCTGCCGGATGGTAGGGTCAGCGATGAGGCAAACCCTCAGTTATCAGCCTGCTTCTCCCGGTTTGCCGCCTTTGGACTCCAGCATTATTCCGTCGCTTGAACGATTGAAATCTGACATGTGCAAACGTTATAAAAGTTACAATAATGATACTCTGCATAATCGACGCCGTCCATACTCACGCACCCCGCGGTAACGTTAGCTGTTGCAATCATTAGCAAGCTAACGTTACTAGGTAGTTGTGCCGGTTAATGTTGACTTTTGCCAGGTATTACCTAATCTAACAGAATGAATCCTACCTTTGAACCAACCGATCCTCCTGGGGTGGTTGTAAAGGTGGTTGCACTTGGCTGCCAAAACTTAAAAAGCGGTCTCTCATGTTTTCAAGGTTCGACATGACTTAGTCGTTTGTTGGTGATGATGAATGAGAAGTTTTTCATATAGTGATTGGCCAACATTTGCATGTAGTTCACATATTGTTATTTGACGCGTCAAATAGTGTTATTATAGTGGTTTCTTTGTGACACGCAAAGACCCAAACGGCGTTTCATAGAGTAGGCTAACTTTCTGGAATTTAGTGTTTCCTCAATATTTGCTTTTTAGAGTCACGGTTGGTCCAAGACTAACACAAATGTTGAATTAAGCATACAAACCTAATGCTAAATCACTAGCTGTTCAGTCTATGCAGGGATTCAATATATAGTGCAGCACACTGGTAAACTGACGATGCAGCGTTTAAATACATTTTCCTCGATGTACGCAGAGATCTAATTAACAATACATTCTGCAGATGAATCCTCAATTGGAAATTACATTTAGATGTCAAGCGTGTTTAAGGGGATTGAATCCCAGCCTAAATCCACTTTTGCCTGAAACATGAGATAAGGACCAAGTTCGCCTAACCCTTAGTCGGAACAGTCCTTCTGAGATACTGTATCTACCACTACGCTAGAGTTATCTGCAGTCGGATTCAATGTGTAAATACCATTCATTTAAGTGATAAAAAATTGATGTAAATGTCCTACTATATAAAAAAATGTATTCCATGTTTAATCTGTGACAGGTAGGACTAGCTCAAGCCAGAGCAAGGGCCTCTTGTAACAAGGGAATATTCTCAATTGGGAAAAAGTCTGTCCTCTCCTTGACTTCTCTTCTTTTTTTTTATCTCTCCAATTTCCTGGTATCCAATTGGTAGTAGTTACAGTCTCGTCTCATCGCTGCAACTCCCGTACCGACTTGGAAGAGGCGTAGGTCGAGAGCCATGCGTCCTCCGAAACACAACCCAACCTAGCCACACTGCTTCTTGACACAATGCACATCCAACCCAATGTGTCGGAGGAAACACAATTGGCCCAGTGTCGTCCGGGTTAGGGAGGGCGACTCTGGAACAATTGTGCATCGCCCCATGGGCCTCCCGGTCGCGGCCGGCTGCGACAGAGCCTGGGCTCGAACCCAGAATTTCTGGTGGCCTTAGACCACTGCGCCACCCGGTAGGCCAACTTCTCCTTCCTCCTCTCATCTGTGACCATGAATACCGTTAGGGCTATCGACAACTTCCTGTGAAATTGGAGGGCGCGCAATTCAAATAAATAACCATAAAAATTATGGATATTAAACATTTAGGTACATACAAGTGTCTTATATTGGTTAAAAGCTTATAAAGTCTTGTTCATCTAACTGCATTGTCCGATTTACAATAGGCTATACAGCGAAAGCATGCCATGCGATTGTTTGAGGACGGCGCCCCACATCAAAATATTTTTTAACCATAAAAATCATAAAATCACAGATTGTGATTAAATATTCACAAACTTTTTGAAAATGTTCCTCTGATTTGCAATCCAAAGTGTCCCAGCTACAACATACATGGTCATTTTGTTAGATGAAATCCTACTTGATATCCCTAAAAGTCTGTTTAGTTGGCGCCATCGATTTGCGTTATCCACTCGTTCAACATGCAGAGAAATTAATCCAAATAGCTACCGCTAAACTTTGTTAAAACAAGTCAAAATACGTTTCTATTTAATCCTTATGTGACGACTCTCCCACTCTGTCTGCCGAATTCTTTCTCTTTGCTCTTGTTTTCCTTAATAGAATGTCGGTGGGCGGAGCCAGGAGGGTCGTCAGCGAAATGGGACACAATCCTGGGCTCGGGTGTGTCCCAGGATAAATGCACCTCTTCTCCATTCATTGAGGAGACTCTCCATGCAGACACTGATAGATTTTGGTTGTGGCATTTTTGTGGCCTTCTGTTTGTTTGCTTTGGCACCTTTCAACACCCCGTGTTATCACATTTATGCATGCAAACACTACTGATTACACACACCATTGTTAATTGCATTTAGTTTACTTTATTTAATAAATATATTTTGTTATTCCTTGTCACCATGTTGTCTCCCTTTTGTTACGAACTTCGAGCCGGTACGTGACACTCAGGTACCCTAAAATGTAATTAAACTATAATATTTCATACGGAAAGAAGTATGTTCAATAGAAAAGCAAAATATATATGACCCTATACGTTCCATTGGAAGAGCCCAGGCTCTGTCGTAACCGGCCAGCGACTGGGAGGTCCGTGGGGCGACGCACAATTGGCCTAGCGTCGTCCGGGTTAGGGAGGGCTTGGCCGGTAGGGATATCCTTGTCTCATCGCGCACCAGTGACTCCTGTGGCGGGCCGGGCGCAGTGCACGCTAACCAAGGTTGCCAGGTGCACAGTGTTTCCTCCGACACATTGGTGCGGCTGGCTTCCAGGTTGGATGCATTGCTGTGTTAAGAAGCAGTGCGGCTTGGTTGGGTTGGGTATCGGAGGACGCATGACTTTCAACCTTCGTCTCTCCCGAGCCCGTACGGGAGTTGTAGCGATGAGACAAGATAGTAGCTACTAAAACAATTGGATACCATGAAATTGGGGAGAAAAGGGGGTAAAAAAAATATTGTTAATCTAACTGCACTGTCCAATTTACAGTAGGTATTACAGTAAAATAATACCAATCTATTTGTTTGAGAAGAGTGCACAATGTATTGCTAAACCAATTAGGCACATTTGGGCAGTCTTGATACAACATTATGAACAGATATACTGTACAATGGTTCATTGGATTAGTCTTAAACGTTGCACTGACACTGCTGCCATGGCCAAAATCGAAATTGCTCCTGGGCTGGAATAATATGTTATAGCCTTTCTCTTGCATTTCAAAGATGATGGTACAAAAAAAACACACAAAAACACGTTATTTTCTATGTATTATCATTTACCAGATCTAATGTGTTATATTCTCCTACATTAATTTAACATTTCCACACACTTCAGTGTTTCCTTTCACATGGTATCAAGAATATGCATATTCTTGCTTCATGTCCTGAGCTACAGGCAGCTAGATTAGGGTATGTCATTTTAGGTGAAAATTGAAAGGTTAAGAGGTTCTTTCAAAATAACAGAATAGCATATTTGGAGTTTAATTATGTTACTGTGCTTAGTTAGCCAAAGCTCGACTTCAAGTTCAGTCTGCCATCAAGTCGAAACGGTCCTATGGCAATATGTTATCACCGTGGTGACGGAAAAGGGATATTGCTTGAAAACGTATCTAAATCCAGGGATCGAAGGTATCGCTGTACTCCTAATTTTCCCATTATCCAAGCCTCGGAATCGAGAAAATTGAAATACTGCTAGTTTTCAATTAACTGCCTTTTTCATCAGCATGCTAGGTTGTTCCACAACACTTCCGGCAGCAACTCACCCCAACGCTAGACGTCTCATTTAAATGGAATCACATTTTTTTGTTATGTCTTATACTTCCTTGTGTTGTGTACTTCTTATTTTACCATTGCGTTATTTAGATTATTTTTAGCCATTGGTGGAGAGGTACTGTCTACTGATGTGTGCTAGCCTTTTGGGAATAACAAGTAATTTATAAACCTTTATAAAGTGTATATATAGGGGCTATTAGTGAGGCACTGAGGTATTAGTAAGTGCATGTACTCACATTCATAAATGCACTCATTTATAAATATGTATATAAATGGTGAGTCAAACCATTAATCAACCATTAACAAATGCCTTGACAATAACTCTTTTATAACTGGTTTACAGTACATTAGTAGTACATTATTAATCATTTACAAATTGTGAACATAAAATCATCAAACACCTTATTTATTATATGATAAGTCATGAACAAATAATTTAAAATAGCGTTTATATGATGTGTAAATAACTATTTATAGATGTCTTATTGACATTTACAAATGTAGGAATAATGATTAATAAATGGTAAGTAAACTCTTTACAAACAGTTTTTTAAATGGTATATTAAGGGACCTTAATATAAAGTCTTACCGAACATGTTGATCCATCGATGAGACTTCATCAATACAATCCATTATCATTAGTCTCCTAACTCATGTATCTCTATGACATGAAACTGATGTGCTCTGTTTTTCCTTCCTCAGCCACCGTAACGCTCGGGTGAGGAGCTGCACTGCTCAGCACCTGGAGAGACTGGCTGAGGTCATGGGGATGGCTCGTCTCCTGTCTGTGAAGAAAGACCTCACTGACCATTTCTTGATTGCCGTCAGTAAACTGGCTGTGGACCCTGCACAGGAAGTCAGGTGGGAAGTTCCTCCTGTAAATCAGCTTGCTTCAACATAACAGTTAAGGCCGGGATTCAATCCATGGCTCGCTATAGCACTAGATTGCCGACAATGCAGCTTTTAAAGGTAATTTAGTCTTGAGTCAACATCTGCAGCGTTTACCACGAATACAAATTGAAATTGCCTTTAAAAGCCACATTGTCGTCTGTCTACAGCATCTATGCTAAAGGGTGTCATGGATTGAATTGCGGATTTTAGGTATTCCAAAACAACCAGAGGTTCTCTTGGAGGGAAATAGTATTTGAAAACAAAAAGGAAAAATTATAAACACAAATAAGTGCTACGTGGCATAGGAAAATCCAAGTCCAAACCCACTCATGTGGGTTTGAAAGTTAAAAAGCCAAAAGCTTAGCTGGGATGTTTGGCCGGCAGGGATGTTCTTCTCCCATCGCCAACTAGCGACCTCCTGTGGTGGGCGGAGTGCAATGCACGCTGACACTTTCACCAAGTGTATGGTGTTTCCTCCGACACATTGGTGCAGCTGGCTTCCAGGTTAAGCAGGCGTTGTGTCAAGAAGCAGTGCAAGTTAGCTGGGTTGTGTTTCGGAGGACGCACGGCTCTCGACCTTCGCCTCTCCAGAGTCCTTACGGGAGTTGCAGCGATGGGACAAGATTGTAACTACCAATTGGATAACACGAAATTGGGGTAAAAATAAAAAATGTAAATGAGTCCAAATAGTCAATACCTGATTCAGTTTCCTTCCTTCTGTTTGGTGCCCAATGAAGACAACCCTACTTCATCACAATGGTCGACCTGAAACAAGCGCTGTGCAGATTTGCTAAGATTTCCATAATAACGAACGGTTAATACCCAGTTGTTAGATAGTTGAGGTGATTTGTAGATCAGGTAATGCGGTGATTTACTCAAACCGACCCTCTTGCAAATTCTACCTAATGTATGTCTTATTTTGATGGGATACTTTTTCTCATGTTGCCATCAACTGAGTACTGTTTTTAATCACAGACAGCAGAAATGATTTGATATGTTGCACGTTTAAGATGATATTAATATCTTTGTCTACAGGCATCATGGTCGCAATATCTTGAGAAACGTGGCCACCAATGGCGACTTTGCTAAAATGTGGGACAAATTCGCTCCGAGGAAAAAGCGAGAATCCTTGAGGGAGGTCATCTCAAAGGTTAACCTCAAAGAAAGGTACATTCTCTCTGGATGATTAGAAGTGTGACAAATGAGCTGATATGATTACAGAAATCCAATCTCACTGGGCACAGACATCAGTTCAATGTCTAGTTTTGATTTAAATTTGGAACTCAACCAAAATGTGAAATCAACCAAAAATGTTGGTTAAAAGTTGGGTGAAAAAAATCTAATTGTGTTTTCCACATTGATTCACCATCATCACATAGATTTTTTTGTTGTTGAAATGAGGTGGAAACAACGTTTATTCAACCAGTTTTGGCCCATTGGGATGAATTTAATATACTGTAAGATTATATCTTTCTGTCTTTTCTCTTTTTCAAAGGGATATCTGAATAATCCCCAACTTATTTGTATCTAAATATTTGCACATTTCCCAACTTGACTATTATCCCCTCCAGTCCCCAAACTCCAATACTTTCGCTCATTCTAAGAAATTTGACTCTATCATCCAAACCCCCATGTAAATGCATCTTTAATCTGCATTGAGTCCTTGTCCAAGTCTTGAATCAAATCAAATCAAATTTATTTATATAGCCCTTCGTACATCAGCTGATATCTCAAAGTGCTGTACAGAAACACAGCCTAAAACCCCAAACAGCAAGCAATGCAGGTGTAGAAGCACGGTGGCTAGGAAAAACTCCCTAGAAAGGCCAAAACCTAGGAAGAATCCTAGAGAGGAACCAGGCTATGTGGGGTGGCCAGTCCTCTTCTGGCTGTGCCGGGTGGAGATTATAACAGAACATGGCCAAGATGTTCAAATGTTCATAAATGACCAGCAGGGTCGAATAATAATAAGGCAGAACAGTTGAAACTGGAGCAGCAGCACGGTCAGGTGGACTGGGGACAGCAAGGAGCCATCATGTCAGGTAGTCCTGGGGCATGGTCCTAGGGCTCAGGTCAGTTGAAACTGGAGCAGCAGCACGGCCAGGTGGACTGGGGACAGCAAGGAGTCATCATGTCAGGTAGTCCTGGGGCATGGTCCTAGGGCTCAGGTCCTCCGAGAGAGAGAAAGAAAGAGAGAAGGAGAGAATTAGAGAACGCACACTTAGATTCACACAGGACACCGAATAGGACAGGATAAGTACTCCAGATATAACAAACTGACCCTATCCCCCCGACACATAAACTACTGCAGCATAAATACTGGAGGCTGAGACAGGAGGGGTCAGGAGACACTGTGGCCCCATCCGAGGACACCCCCGGACAGGGCCAAACAGGAAGGATATAACCCCACCCACTTTGCCAAAGCACAGCCCCCACACCACTAGAGGAATATCTTCAACCACCAACCTACCATCCTGAGACAAGGCTGAGTATAGCCCACAAAGATCTCCGCCATGGCACAACCCAAGGGGGGGCGCCAACCCAGACAGGATGACCACATCAGTGAATCAACCCACTCAGGTGACGCACCCCTTCCAGGGACGGCATGAGAGAGCCCCAGTAAGCCAGTGACTCAGTCCCTTTAATAGGGTTAGAGGCAGAGAATCCCAGTGGAAAGAGGGGAACCGGCCAGGCAGAGACAGCAAGGGCGGTTCGTTGCTCCAGAGCCTTTCTGTTCACCTTCCCACTCCTGGGCCAGACTACACTCAATCATATGACCCACTGAAGAGATGAGTCTTCAGTAAAGACTTAAAGGTTGAGACCGAGTTTGCATCTCTGACATGGGTAGGCAGACCGTTCCATAAAAATTGAGCTCTATAGGAGAAAGCCCTGCCTCCAGCTGTTTGCTTAGAAATTCTAGGGACAATTAGGAGGCCTGCGTCTTGTGACCGTAGCGTACGTGTAGGTATGTACGGCACTGGAGTAATATGATCAAATTTGTTGGTTCTAGTCAGGATTCTAGCAGCCGTATTTAGCACTAACTGAAGTTTATTTAGTGCTTTATTCGGGTAGCCGGAAAGTAGAGCATTGCAGTAGTCTAACCTAGAAGCGACAAAAGCGTGGATACATTTTTCTGCATCATTTTTGGACAGAAAGTTTCAGATTTTTGCAATGTTACGTAGATGGAAAAAAGCTGTCCTTGAAATGGTCTTGATATGTTCTTCAAAAGAGAGATCAGGGTCCAGAGTAACGCCGAGGTCCTTCACAGTTTTATTTGAGACGACTGTACAACCATTAAGATTAATTGTCAGATTCAACAGAAGATCTCTTTGTTTCTTGGGTCCTCGAACAAGCATCTCTGTTTTGTCCGAGTTTAAAAGTAGAAAGTTTGCAGCCATCCACTTCCTTATGTCTGAAACACATGCTTCTAGCAAGGGCAATTTTGAGGCTTCACCATGTTTCATTGAAATGTACAGCTGTGTGTCATCCGCATAGCAGTGAAAGTTAACATTATGTTTTCGAATAACATCCCCAAGAGGTAAAATATATAGTGAAAACAATAGTGGTCCTAAAACGGAACCTTGAGGAACACCGACATTTACAGTTGATTTGTCAGAGGACAAACCATTCACAGAGACAAACTGATATATTTCCGACAGATAAGATCTAAACCAGGCCAGAACCTGTCCGTGTAGACCAATTTGGGTTTCCAATCTCTCCAAAAGAATGTGGTGATCGATGGTATCAAAAGCAGCACTAAGGTCTAGGAGCACGAGGACAGATGCAGAGCCTCGGTCCGATGCCATTAAAATGTCATTTACCACCTTCACAAGTGCCGTCTCAGTGCTATGATGGGGTCTAAAACCAGACTGAAGCATTTCGTATACATTGTTTGTCTTCAGGAAGGCAGTGAGTTGCTGCGAAACAGCCTTTTCTAAAATGTTTGAGAGGAATGGAAGATTCGATATAGGCCGATAGTTTTTTATATTTTCTGGGTCAAGGTTTGGCTTTTTCAAGAGAGGCTTTATTACTGCCACTTTTAGTGAGTTTGGTACACATCCGGTGGATAGAGAGCCGTTTATTATGTTCAACATAGGAGGGCCAAGCACAGGAAGCAGCTCTTTCAGTAGTTTAGTTGGAATAGGGTCCAGTATGCAGCTTGAAGGTTTAGAGGTCATGATTATTTTCATCATTGTGTCAAGAGCTATAGTACTAAAGCACGTCTCTCTTGATCCTAGGTCCTGGCAGAGTTGTGCAGACTCAGGACAACCGAGCTTTGAAGGAATACGCAGATTTAAAGAGGAGTCCGTAATTTGCTTTCTAATAATCATAATCTTTTCCTCAAAGAAGTTCATGTTATCACTGTGTTGTCTGTGAATTTATAGCACGACTTTTGATGGTCCTTGGTTGGGGTCTGAGCAGATTATTTGTTGCAATTGCAAACGTAATAAAATGGTGGTCCGATAGTCCAGGATTATGAGGAAAAACATTAAGATCCACAACATTTATTCCATGGGACAAAACTAGGTCCAGAGTATGACTGTGACAGTGAGTGAGTCCAGAGACATGTTGGACAAAACCCACTGAGTCGATGATGGCTCCGGAAGCCTTTTGGAGTGGGTCTGTGGAATTTTCCATGTGAATATTAAAGTCACCAAAGATTAGAATATTATCTGCTATGACTACAAGGTCCGATAGGAATTCAGGGAACTCAGTGAGGAACGCTGTATATGGCCCATGAGGCTTGTAAACAGTAGCTATAAAAAGTGATTGAGTAGGCTGCATAGATTTCATGACTAGAAGCTCAAAAGACGAAAACGTCATTTTTTTTTTGTAAATTGAAATTTGCTATCGTAAATGTTAGCAACACCTCCGCCTTTGCGGGATGCACGGGGGATATGGTCACTAGTGTAGCCAGGAGGTGAGGCCTCATTTAACACAGTAAATTCATCAGGCTTAAGCCATGTTTCAGTCAGGCCAATCACATCAAGATTATGATCAGTGATTAGTTCATTGACTATAATTGCCTTTGAAGTAAGGGATCTAACATTAAGTAGCCCTATTTTGAGATGTGAGGTATCATGATCTCTTTCAATAATGACAGGAATGGAGGTGGTCTTTATCCTAGTGAGATTGCTAAGGCGAACACCGCCATGTTTAGTTTTGCCCAACCTAGGTCGACACAGTCTCAATGGTGACAGCTGAGGTGACTACACTGACTGTGCTAGTGGCAGACTCCACTATGCTGGCAGGCTGGCTAACAGCCTGCTGCCTGGCCTGCACCCTATTTCATTGTGGAGCTAGAGGAGTTAGAGCCCTGTCTATGTTGGTAGATAAGATGAGAGCACCCCTCCAGCTAGGATGGAGTCCGTCACTCCTCAGCAGGTCAGGCTTGGTCCTGTTTGTGGGTGAGTCCCAGAAAGAGGGCCAATTATCTACAAATTCTATCTTTTGGGAGGGGCAGAAAACAGTTTTCAACCAGCGATTGAGTTGTGAGACTCTGCTGTAGAGCTCATCACTCCCCCTAACTGGGAGGGGGCCAGATACAATTACTCGATGCCGACACATCTTTCTAGCTGATTTACACGCAGAAGCTATGTTGCGCTTGGTGATCTCTGACTGTTTCATCCTAACATCGTTGGTGCCGACGTGGATAACAATATCTCTATACTCTCTACACTCGCCAGTTTTAGCTTTAGCCAGCACCATCTTCAGATTAGCCTGAATCCACTATAAGGCAATATGAACCACATTCAAAGCACTAAATTACCTTTCCTCGAAACGCCTATCTGATCTACCAGTAGTGGTCTACTGAAACCATACACACCATCTCAGGGGGTGCTCAGATCATCAACCACTGACCTCCACACCATCCTCAAAACCAGCAGTCCTCTTTTGGAGGCAGATTGGTCAGTGCTCCTGTATGGCACCAACATTGTGGATTTTCATCCAATACTTCTGGACTATGAGAACATTCTTTGGACAATAAAATTAGGTAAAATGGAAGCTGGCTACAGTCTCAGTTTTATCCTCCAAGACAGTGTGAGGATGTGTAACAACAATACCTGTGGTTTAACTTGATGATCAGGGCCAGATTACCGAATGGGCACGCAGGGCACCTGCCCTGTGGGCCCCGACCTCCAGGGAAAATCATCATAACATCCAAAACTAAAAGTATTGTGGATATATATTACAGTACGTGGACGTTTTACAATTCGTGAGCTCGTTTCATAGTTTGTGGGTATGGTTGTGGGTATGGGTATGGTTATATCCTGCCTGTTTGGCCCTGTCCGTGGGTATCGTCGGATGGGGCCACTGTGTCTCCCGACCTTTCCTGTCTCAGCCTCCAGTATTTATGCTGTGGTAGTTTGTGTGTCGGGGGCTAGGGTTAGTCTGTTATATCTGGAGTATTTCTCCAGTCTTATCCGGTGTCCTGTGTGAATTTAAGTATGCTGTCTCTAATTCTCTCGTTCTCTCTTTCTCTTGTTCTCTCTTTCTTTCCCTCTCTCGGAGGACCTGAGCCCTAGGACCATGCCTCAGGACTACCTGGCCTGATGACTCCTTGCTGTCCACAGTCCACCTGGCTGTGCTGCTGCTCCAGTTTCAACTGTTCTGCCTGCAGCTATGGAACCCTGACCTGTTCACCGGATGTGCAAGCTGTCCCAGACCTGCTGTTTTCAACTCTCTAGAGACAGCAGGAGCGGTAGAGATACTCTGAATGATTGGCTATGAAAAGCCAACTGACATTTACTCCTGAGGTGCTGACCTGTTGCACCCTCGACAACCACTGTGATTATTATTATTTGACCCTGCCGGTCATCTATGAACATTTGAACATCTTGGCCATGTTCTGTTATAATCTCCACCCGGCACAGCCAGAAGAGGACTGTCCACCCCTCATAGCCTGGTTCCTCTCTAGGTTTCTTCCTAGGTTTTGGCCTTTCTAGGGAGTTTTTCCTAGCCAACGTGCTTCAACACCTGCATTGCTTGCTGTTTGGAGTTTTAGGCTGGGTTTCTGTACAGCACTTTGAGATATCAGCCGATGTTCGAAGGGCTATATAAATACATTTGATTTGATTTTGATTTGATTTAAGGCAATTTAGTGCTAAAGATGGCAGCGGTGTTATATCCCTTGTATGAACATCATAATGCTGCCAAAGTTTGAATTGGCCAAAGAGATGACAATCATGAAGACTTGCACAAACAACAACAAGGAAGATAGCAGTGGGATTCAAACCCATGCCTCCAGAGAGACTGGAGCCTAAATCCAGCACCTTAGACCACTCAGCCACTCTACCCTGTGCTGTCAACAACCCCACAATTTGTCATCTGTTACCTAAGCATGCTAAGCGCCCATTGATTTCAGTCTCTTCTTTTTTCATTTTTCGTTTGTATTCTTCATTTATATCATGTTGCTTTTTCTTCCTGTGTCAACACACCATTTTTTTTTGCTGCTTTATCTGAAGAGCACGTTTGTAGAGCCCTTTAACAAGCTCAGAAAGGTGGCTCTTGGCCAGCTGGTGGGAGGGGCCACTGCTATAGAACAGGATGAGGTAGTTAAGGCAATGTAGTGCTAATTCAATGTGTTCTGCACTCGTGGGTTTGACTACACACAACATTTCTTATTTCCCTTGTAAGAATATTGAAACGCTGCAAAAGTATGGATTGAGTAAAGAGATACCCACACTGAAGCCTTGCACAAACATTGACAACGTCAAAGATGGCAGCATTGTGATACAAAGCCAATCCACCAGAGAGACTTGAGCCTAAATCCAGTGCCTTAGACCACTCTGCCACGCTACCCAGCCTCTTCCACAAAGCCAAACTTTCTCATCTGTTACCTAGGCTTGCTAAGCTCCCATTCATTTCAAAAACAGTGTCTCCCGTCATGCCGAACTAGAGGCATGACTGATAGGGATAACTAGCAGAATGTCGAATAGGGCCTAAAAAACGTTTTTCATCCTTGTTCATGAAAAAGTGCTGAAAAATATGTTTCAAATTCATGACCCAAAAACGGTGTCTCCCGTCATGACGAACTAGAGGCATGACGGATATTGACAACTAGCAGATGGCAGGGCCTAAAAAAAGTTTTCCGTCCTTGTTCATGAAAAAGTGCTGGCAAATATGTTTCAATTTCGTGACCAAGAAACGGTGTCTCCTGTCATGATGAACTAGCGGCATTCCAGTTGGCGCCAACAAACTAGTGGCATAACGGCTAGGGCCTAAAACAAGATTTTCGTCCTTTTAATTTAAAAAGTGCTGAAAAATCTGTTTCAAATTCGTGACCCAGAAACAGTGTCTCCCGTCATGACAAACTAGAGGCATGAAGGATAGGGACAACTAGCAGAATGCCGGATAGGGTCGCAAAAAAGTTTTTTGTCCATGTTTGTGAAAAAGTGCTGAAAAATATGTTTGAAATTCACGATCCAGAAACGGTGTCTCCTGTCATGCTGAACTAGCGGCATGCCGGATAGGGACAACAAAACTGGTTTGCATAACGGTTAGGGCCTAAAACAAGAATTTTGTCATTTGTCTTTAAAAAGTGCTGAAAAACATGTTTCAAATTCAGTATAGGTCTGGCCTGGTGTTCTGCCCTTAACCCTGTACTGCTTCTCCCCCACCTCACAGACATTAGGAGAGAGAAGATAGACAACTTATAAGATACAGCAAATAATAAAAGACCACATTATGTATTTTTGTAATATCACAAACCTGTATTCATCACTATTTTACCTGCTCGATGTCAGATGAGTTGACGATGCTCTCCTGGGCCAGAAAACATGAGCGCCGAGTTGACCTTCTGACCATGCCCAGCGGCCAAGGGCATTTTCAGAAGGTCAAATAAGGCAGGGAGATTGAACACTTTTGTCCTCTGGAGGATTTTATCCTTAAGGACCCGCATTGCTGCCTCAACAAAGTTATGTGTTGTTCCCTTGAGTTGGCAGCTTCTCCCGATAGTTGAGTGCCCAACACTCTCGACGACTGAACAGTCGATCGAAATAAGACGTGAATTTCTTCTACCTGTAATTAGGGTAAAATATGTACTTGAACAATGTCTTGTACTATAACATATTGGTTACAAAATATTGGGAAAATGTATCCAAAATAACAACATATCCCAAACATGGACTGGGCAAATGTCTTTGAGAAAAGACTAAAACTGATCAGCAAGTTCTGGTTTTATCGTAAAAAAGTGAATGAGAATAAAGCATAGGATAATAGATTGCACATCATTATACTGTTATACTACACTAACCTGGCTACAACTGGGTTTTGTTTGGCCTGCTGATAGAGGGGCTCAGCCATCTCTTCCCTGGAATACATGATGTCTTTGACAGTGAACTGGTTCTGCCTGTCTCTCAGGTCTACTCCACAGCCACCTCCACACTGCCTGGAGTAGGTGGAAGGTGCAAACGCTCAGTTTGGCTCCTGGAAATGCCCTCCCTCCGTCCCTTCTCTCCCTTGCAGTTATCTGTAATGATGATGTGAGGACCAGCCTGACCTCTCCCTGCAAAGGCGTCCTCCCTCAGTATGTCCTTCAAGAAAGAATCTCTGTGGCCGACGTGAGTAAGACGTTTAAGCATGTTAACCCTCGCGGGCCAGACAGCATCCCTTGCCGTGTCCTCAGAGCATGCGGATACCAGCTAGATTTAGTGTTTACTGACATATTCAATCTCTCCCTATCCCAGTCTGCTGTCCCCACTTGCTTCAATATGTCCACCATTGTTCCTGTACCCAAGAAAGCTAAGGTAACTGAACAAAATGACTATCGCCCCGTAGCACTCACTTCTGTCATCATGAAGTGCTTTGAGAGACTAATCAAGGATCATATCACCTCCACCTTACCTGACACCCTAGACCCACTTCAATTTGCTTACTGCCCCAATAGATCCACAGACGATGCAACTGCCATCGCACTGCACACTGCACTATCCCATCTGGACAAGAGGAATACCTACAGTGGGGCAAAAAAGTCTTTGGTCAGCCACCAATTGTGCAAGTTCTCCCACTTAAAAAGATGAGAGAGGCCTGTTATTTTCATCATAGGTACACTTCAACTATGACAGACAAAATTAGGAAAAAAAATCCAGAAAATCACATTGTAGGATTTTAAATGAATTTATTTGCAAATGATGGTGGAAAATAAGTATTTGGTCACCTACAAACAAGCAAGATTTCTGGCTCTCACAGACCTGTAACTTCTTCTTTAAGAGGCTCCTCTGTCCTCCACTCGTTACCTGTATTAATGGCACCTGATTGAACTTGTTATCAGTATAAAAGACACCTGTCCACAACCTCAAACAGTCACACTCCAAACTCCACTATGGCCAAGACCAAAGAGCTGTCAAAGGACACCAGAAACAAAATTGTAGACCTGCACCAGGCTGGGAAGCCTGAATCTGCAATAGGTAAGCAGCTTGGTTTGAAGAAATCAACTGTGGGAGCAATTATTAGGAAATGGAAGACATACAAGACCACTGATAATCTCCCTCGATCTGGGGCTCCACGCAAGATCTCACCCCGTCAAAATGATCACAAGAATGGTGAGCAAAAATCCCAGAACCACACGGGGGGACCTAGTGAATGACCTGCAGAGAGCTGGGACCAAAGTAACAAAGCCTACCATCAGTAACACACTACGCCGCCAGGGATTCAAATCCTGCAGTGCCAGACGTGTCCCCCTGCTTAAGCCAGTACATGTCCAGGCCCATCTGAAGTTTGCTAGAGAGCATTTGGATGATCCAGAAGAAGATTGGGAGAATGTCATATGGTCAGATGAAACCAAAATATAACTTTTTGGTAAAAACTCAACTCGTCGTGTTTGAAGGACAAAGAATGCTGAGTTGCATCCAAAGAATACCATACTTACTGTGAAGCATGGGGGTGGAAACATGCTTTGGGGCTGTTTTTCTGCAAAGGGACCAGGACGACTGATCCGTGTAAAGGAAAGAATGAATGGGGCCATGTATCATGAGATTTTGAGTGAAAACCTCCTTCCATCAGCAAGGGCATTGAAGATGAAACGTGGCTGGGTCTTTCAGCATGTCAATGATCCCAAACACACCGCCCAGGCAACGAAGGAGTGGCTTCGTAAGAAGATCCAAAATGGCGTAGCAGTCAAGACGTGTTTGTCCTGTCGTGTCCCTTGTATATATCGTTTTACATATTTTTCGTCGCATATCCTTTAAAATATTTTGCTAAACCTCATCATCTAAATACTCTACTGCAACCCGCCTCACCCAATGTGGCGTGGATCTGCTTTTTTTCCCTAAAGTATTTATATTTACTTCGGATCTGGAATCCCTCAACTGAAGCTAGCCAGCTAACTACCAGATATTAGTCAGCAAACCATTGCCAGCGGTCATCAGCTAACCTTCAGCTCGGAAAGCTCTCGCCAGTTCGAACAACGTGACTCTAACCAGAGCATAACGGACCTGTTATTTTTATCCCCGGATTCCTACCGCAAACTGAACATTTTCATCTGGATCTTCACAACTAGCTAGCGTTTCCATCCCAGAGCAAGCACCAATTTAGCTTGAAGCTAGCCCGGCCAGGACTCTTGTGCTACCACCGAAGCATACTCCTGGGCTACAATATCGGCCTGCTAGCTACCTAGAGCTACTTGGAACCCTACTAATTCCACGACTGGTCTATTGACGTCACCGCACGAAGAGGCAAAAACAGACTTACCCCCATCGCGACGTCCTCCCCCCAAAGGCTAACTTTCTGGCCCCTGCTATCTGCTTGCTTGCTAACCCGGTCTGCTAACTGCTAGCTTGCCCTGGTCTACCAACTGCTAGCCCATGCTAACTGCTTGTTTGCTAACCCGGCCTGCTAACTGCTAGCTTGCCCTGGTCTACTAGCTGCTTGCTTGTTTAGCTCCGGCCTACTAACTGTTAGCTTGTTAGCCTGCTAACTCTCTGAATCGTTGTGTCCCCAGCCAGCCCAACCACTCACTGGATCCATATGTTCACTTGGCTACGCATGCCTCTCTCTAATATCAATATGCCTTGTCCATTACTGTCCTGGTTAGTGATTACTGTCTTATTTCACTGTAGAGCCTATAGCCCTGCTCAATATGCCTTAACCAACCATGTTGTTCCACCTCCTACATATGGAATGACATCACCTGGTTTAAACATCTCTAGAGACTATATCTCTCTCTTCATTACTCAATGCCTAGGTTTACCTCCAATGTACTCACATCCTACCTTACCTTTGTCTGTATGCCTTGAATCTATGCTATCGTGCC
Organism: Oncorhynchus mykiss; assembly: GCF_057628025.1. Lineage (NCBI taxonomy): Eukaryota > Metazoa > Chordata > Actinopteri > Salmoniformes > Salmonidae > Oncorhynchus > Oncorhynchus mykiss. The sequence goes on along the minus strand of NC_143039.1, from coordinate 43,579,692 downwards.
CAGAAACCTGCTCCTTTTACTCTCTGTTCTGAACGTGCTAGATGGCTAGTTCGTATAGTCTTTAGCCGTACCCTTATCCTACTTCTCCTCTGTTCCTCTGGTGATGTGGAGGTTAATCCAGGTCCTGCAGTGCCTAGCTCCACTCCCACCCCCCGGGTGCTCTCATTTGTTGACTTCTGTAAACGTAAAAGCCTTGGTTTCATGCATGTTAACATTAGAAGCCTACTCCCCAAGTTTGTTTTACTCACTGCTTTAGCACACTCTGCCAACCCAGATGTCTTTGCCGTGTCTGAATCCTGGCTTAGGAAAACCACCAAAAACCCTGATATCTCCATTGCTAACTATAACGTTTTCCGCCAAGATAGAACTGCCAAAGGGGGCGGTGTTGCAATTTACTGCAAAGATAGCCTGCAGAGTTCTGTATTACTTTCTAAGTCTGTACCCAAACAATTTGAGCTTCTACTTCTAAAACTTCACCTTTCCAGAAACAAGTCTCTCACTGTTGCCGCTTGCTATAGACCTCCCTCTGCCCCCAGTTGTGCCCTCAATACTATATGTGAACTGATTGCCCCCCATCTATCTTCTGAGCTCGTGCTACTAGGTGACCTAAACTGGGACATGCTAATTAACACCCCGGCCATCCTACAAACTAAGCTTGAGGCCCTCAATCTCACACAAATTATCAATGAACCTACCAGGTACAACCCCAAATCAGTAAACACGGGCACCCTCATAGATGTCATCCTAACTAATTCACCCTCCAAATACACCTCTGCTGTTTTCAATCAAGATCTCAGCGATCACTGCCTCATTGCCTGCATCCGTAATGAGTCTGCGACCAAACGACCACCCCTCATCACTGTCAAACGCTCCCTGAAACACTTCTGCGAGCAGGCCTTTCTAATCGACCTGGCCGGGGTATCCTGGAATGACATTGACCTCATCCCGTCAGTAGACGATGCCTAGCTATTCTTTAAAAGTGCCTTCCTCACCATCTTAAATAAGCATGCCCCTCTCAAAAAATGTAGAACTAGTAATAGATATAGTCCTTGGTTCACGCCAGACCTGTCTGCCCTTGGCCAGCACAAAAACATCCTGTGGCGTTCTGAATTAGCACCGAATAGCCCCCGTGATATGCAACTTTTCAGGGAAGTTAGGAACAAATACACACAGGCAGTTAGAAAAGCTAAGGCAAGCTTTTTCAAACAGAAATTTGCATCCTGTAGTACTAACTCAAAAAAGTTATGGGACACTGTAAAGTCCATGGAGAATAAATTCACCTCATCCCAGCTGCCCACTGCTCTGAGGCTAGGAAACATTGTCACCACCGATAAATCCGCTATAATTGAGAATTTCAATAAGCATTTCTCTACGGCTGGCCATGCTTTCCACATCACTACCCCTACCCCGGTCAACTGCCCGGCACCCTCCACAGCAACCCGCCAAAGCCCCCACTATTTCTCCTTTACCCAAATCCAGATAGCCGATGTTCAGAAAGAGCTGCAAAATCTGGACCCCTACAAATCAGCCGGGCTAGACCCTCTCTTTCTAAAATGATCTGCCAAAATTTTTGCTGCCCCTATTACTAGCCTGTTCAACCTCTCTTTTGTATCGTCTGAAATTCCCAAAGATTGGAAAGCTGCCGCGGTCATCCCCCTCTTCAAAGGGGGTGACACTCTAGACCCAAACTGCTACAGACCTACATCTATCCTACCCTCTCTTTCTAAGGTCTTCGGAAGCCAAGTTAACAAACAGATTACTGACCATTTCGAATCCTACCATACCTACTCCGCTATGCAATCTGGTTTCAGAGCTGGTCATGGGTGCACCTCAGCCACGCTCAAGATTCTAAACGACATCATAACTGCCATCGATAAGAGACATTACTGTGCAGCCGTATTCATCGACCTGGCCAAGGCTTTCGACTCTGTCAATCACAACATTCTTATTGGCAGACTCGACAGCCTTGGTTTCTCAAATGATTGCCTCGCCTGGTTTACCAACTACTTCTCTGATAGAGTTCAGTTTGTCAAATCGGAGGGCCTGTTGTCTGGATCTCTGACAGTCTCTATGGGTGTGCCACAGGGTTCAATTCTCGGGCCGACTCTCTTTTCTGTATACATCAATGATGTTGCTCTTGCTGCTGGTGATTCTCTGATCCACCTCTACGCAGACGACACTATTCTGTATACTTCTGGCCCCTCCTTGGACACTGTGTTAACTAACCTCCAGACGAGCTTCAATGCCATACAACTCTCCTTCCGTGGCCTCCAACTGCTCTTAAACGCAAGTAAAACTAAATGCATGCTTTTCAATCGATCGCTGCCCGCACCTGTTCGCCCGTCCAGCATCACTACTCTGGACGACTCTGACTTTGAATACGTGGACAACTACAAATACCTGGGTGTCTGGTTAGACTGTAAACTCTCCTTCCAGACTCACATTAAGCATCTCCAATCCAAAATTAAATCTAGAATCGGCTTCCAAATCGCAACAAAGCATCCTTCACTCATGCTGCCAAACATACCCTCGTAAAACTGACCATCCTACCGATCCTCGACTTCGGTGATGTCATGTATAAAATAGCCTCCAACACTCTACTCAACAAACTGGATGCAGTCTATCACAGTGCCATCCGTTTTTTTCACCAAAGCCCCATACACTACCCACCATTGCGATCTGTACACTCTCGTTGGTTGGCCCTCGCTTCATACTCGTCGCCAAACCCACTGGCTACAGGTTATCTACAAGTCTCTGCTAGGTAAAGCCCCGCCTTATCTCAGCTCACTGGTCACCATAGCAGCACCCACTCGTAGCACGCGCTCCAGCAGGTATATCTCACTGGTCACCCCCAAAGTCAATTCCTCATTTGGTCGTATTTCCTTCCAGTTCTCTGCTGCCCATGACTGGAACTAATTGCAAACATTTCTGAAGCTGGAGTTTCACATCTCCCTCACTAGCTTTAAGCATCAGCTGTCAGAGCATTTTACAGATCACTGCACCTGTACTTAGCCTATCTGTAAACAGCCCATCTATCTACCTACCTCCTCCCCATACTGATATTTATTTATTTATTTATTTTGCTCCTTTGCACCCCAGTATCTCTACCTGCACATTAATCTTCTGCCGATCTACCATTCCAGTGTTTAATTGCTATATTGTAATTATGTATGTTTTGTTTATTCCACGTGTAACTCTGTGTTGTTGTATGTGTCAAATTGCTACGCTTTATCTTGGCCAGGTCGCAGTTGCAAATGAGAACTTGTTCTCAACTAGCCTACCTGGTTAAATAAAGGTGAAAAATAAATAAATTAATACATTTCAAGGTCCTGGAGTGGCCTAGCCAGTCTCCAGATCTCAACCCCATAGAAAATCTTTGGAGGGAGTTGAAAGTCCGTGTTGCCCAGCAACAGCCCCAAAACATCACTGCTCTAGAGGAGCTTCTATCTCCAGGCCATCAGACTGTTAAACAGCCACCATTAACATTGAGTGGCTGCTGCCAACACACTGACTCAACTCCAGCCACTTTAATAATGGGAATTGATGGGAATTTATGTAAAATATATCACTAGTTTCTTTAAACAATGCTACTGAATATAATGTTTACATACCCTACATTATTCATCTCATATGTATATACTGTACTCTATATCATCTACTGCATCTATATGTAATACATGTATCACTAGCCACTTTAAACTCTGCCACTTTGTTTACATACCCTACATTACTCATCTCATATGTATATACTGTACTCGACACCATCTACTGCATCTTGCCAATGCCGTTCTGTACCATCACTCATTCATATCTTTATGTTCATATTCTTTATCCCTTTACACTTGTGTGTATAAGGTAGTAGTTTTGGAATTGTTAGGTTAGATTACTCATAGGTTATTACTGCATTGTCGGAACTAGAAGCACAAGCATTTCGCTACACTCGCATTAACATCTGCTAACCATGTGTATGTGACAAATACATTTGGTTTGATTTGAGATCTGCATGGAGGAATGGGCCAAAATACCAGCAACAGTGTGTGAAAACCTTGTGAAGACTTACAGAAAATGTTTGACCTCTGTCATTGTCAACAAAGGGTATATAACAAAGTATTGAGATAAACTTTTGTTATTGACCAAATACTTATTTTCCACCATAATTTGCAAATAAATTCATAAAAAATCCTACAATGTGATTTTCTGGATTTTTTCCCCTCATTTTGTCTCTCATAGTTGAAGTGTACCTATGATGAAAATTACAGGCCTCTCTCATCTTTTTAAGTGGGAGAACTTGCACAATTGGTGGCTGACTAAATACTTTTTTGCCCCACTGTATGTAAGAATGCTGTTCATTGACTATAGCTCAGCCTTCAACACCATAGTAACCTCCAATCTCATCATTAAGCTTGGGGGCCCTGGGTCTGAACCCCGCCCTGTGCAACTGCGTCCTGGACTTCTTGACAGGCCGCCCCCAGGTGGTTAAGGAAGGAAACAACACCTCCACTTCACTGATCCTCAACACAGGGGCCCCACAAGGGTGCGTGCTCAGCCCCCTCCTGTACTCCCTGTTCACCCGTGACTGCGTGGACACCCACGCCTCCAACTCAATCATCAAGTTTGCAGACGACACAACAATAGTAAGCCTGATTACCAACAATGACGAGACAGCCTACAGGGAGGAGGTAAGGGCCCTGGCGGAGTGGTGCCAGGAAAATAACCTCTTCCTCAACGTCAACAAAATGAAGGAGCTGAACGTGGACTTCAGCTTGGCCCCACAAACTTTTACAGATGCACAATTGAGAGCATCCTGGTGGGCTGTATCGCCACCTGGTATGGCAAGTGCACCGCCCACAACCGCAAGGCTCTCCAGAGGGTGATTCGGTCTGCCCAACGCATCACCAGGGGCACACTGTCTGCCCACCAGGACATCTACAGCACCCGGTATCAAAGGAAGGCCAAAAAGATCATCAAGGACATCAATGACCCGAGCCAAGGCCAGAAGGCGAGGTCAGTAAATGTGCAACAAAGCTGGGACCTAGAGACTGAAAAACAGCTTCTATCTTAAGGCCATCAGACTGTTAAATAGCCATCACTAGCCCATTTGAGGCTGATGCCTTTATACATAGACTTGGAATCACTGGCCACTTTAATAATGGAACACTTGTCACTTTAATAATTTTTCAATAATGTTTAGATACTGCTTTTCTCATCTCATATATACATACTGTATTCCATTCTACTGTATGTTAGTCAATGCCACTTTGAAATTGTTCAATCTAATATTTATATATTTCTTAATTCCATTTTTTTTACTTTTAGATTTCTGTGTATTGTTGTGAATCATTTTTAGATACCACTGTACTGTTAGATACAACAGCACTGTTGGAGCTAGGAACACAAGCACTTCGCTACAACCGCAATAACATCTGCTAAATATGTGTATGTGACCAATAACATTTGAATTGATTTTAAAAGTAATGTTCACTAGATCGCTATCATGGTAACAACAGTAATACAAATAACAAAAAAATGATTTAATGCTACTATTAATAATAATTGTAATAACAATATTAATACTATTATTATAATTACAATAATCCATTTCAGAAAACTTTTAAATCCAATTGTTAATTAGTCCATTCGTATTGCACGATGTTCAGTATGTTTTCCATATTGGACATACTGCACCGTAGTACACAATTTCCTGTACATTGTGTTGCAGTAAGATGGGGGTCCATTCTACTCAGGAGCACCTCTATTTTCCAAATCCAAAGTTTACAACACAAGGAACATCACAGCTCTTTCTGCTGCCCTTAACTAAAGACTGGCCTTTCAGCTTAAATCCAGTCAGTTTTTCATATTGGACATACATTCTGCACTGTACCGCAGGGGTGCAACTTTCACTGGTGATGGGGGGGACATGTCCCCCTTCACATTCTGAAATTGCATTTTTGTCTCCCCATTTTTATCATTGGAATGTGATGCAAAACAAGGCACATGTGTGCTTTAGGACCATGCGGACGCCTCCGAGTGGTCGAGTAGGCTATTTGGAGTGTTTATCCGACTGGATAAAAAAAATATATATATAGATGTTATGCCCCCACCCTTCTAAAACCAAAGTTGCGCCCCTTCCCTGTACATCGTGTCGCAGTAAAAGGGGTGTCCATTTTACTCAGGAGCACCTCTAGTTTCCAAATCCACCGTATACAACTCAAGGAGCATCGCTACTCATTCTGCGGCCCTTAAAGGCCAATCAGCTAAATGGTCAACAATATTTTTTGTTTGTGTACTCCTATAATTTATTGCACCATACTCAATATGTATGTCCAATATGAAAAATAAATACAAATGAATGACATAATATCTTATAGAAATACTTGTAATTATTATTTGTGTAATAACTAGTATAAAATCGTTCGATAGTTCCTTCTTTGCCCTAATTATTATTTTACAACGTATACAGGAAAGCACTTTTATTCTGAAGGATTCCAAAAATCCGTGACCTGGAAGTACTTCACAGCAGTGCATCGTTGGATACTTTCAAAGGTAAGCAACGGTTGTAGCTCGTTATAAGTATACATTTGTACATTTATTTTTACCTCGGCTTTTCATGTTCATTCCCAAATTATTTAAAAAACACTTTCATGAACACCTAAGACAACATAATACTATTTTAGCATGGTCTCGGAAAATGTCTACTATCTTATTTTTTTCCCCCTCGCGTTTGTTTTGTCTGCATTGCTTGGCTAACGTTTTAGGTACTTTGCTTGTTATATTTGCCGAGTTTCTGGTTAGTTGTCATTGCCCTTTTCTTTACTGTTCTGTAAAACATATAGTGAACTGTAACTGAATATCTGATTTGTTGTACCTCTCTTGCCCTCATAATTCCGCGATGGCAAAGCCCGCCAGCCTTCCCAGCTAGCACGCTAAATCATAATTAAGTTCCCCAATCATTTGATCCACGGCGCATTTTTATTAAATTAGTTGTAGCTGGGTAGTTATTGAAACAAGTACCCAAAGGTTCACATTTGCTAGCTATTAGTTTCCAATTAACATTAAGGGTGGGTTCGTAAATTAACTCTGGCTATAAAGTCTGAGTGCCATAGCGCAGAATAATTGATGAATTTATGAACGGCCAGAGCGCACTCCAGATTGAATTTACGAACACACTGGACTGTGTGTGGACCTCAATTCGTCGTTCGATCACCCACGTGGGTATGTGCTCCTTAACACCAATGAGGTGAGGCGGGACTTGCAACGCTTTCAGCGTCACAATAGAACCAAGTTCTGTTATAGCGCCTGGCTACACAGTACACAGATGCGCGTGAGCAGTGTAGGTGCAATCAACAAGGCAGGTTTTGTCGCACCTGGACTATTGTTCAGTCATGTTGTCAGGTGCCACAAAAAGGGACTAAGGAAAATTGCATTTGGCTCAGAACAGTTGGATGTACACAGAGAGCTACTATTAATGTAAATCTCTCCTGGCTCAAAGTGGAGGAGGTTGAATGCACAGAGCTGTCTGAACTACTGGCGCACAGCTCTGATACCCATGCTACAATAGGTATTTTCACAGTCTGCAAGGCCAGAACAGACTATGGGAGGTGCACAGTACTACACAGATCCATGACTACATGGAATTCTATCCCACGTCAAGTAACTGATGCAGTAAAATTTGATTAAGATGAGCAGATAAAAATACACCTTATGGAACAGCGGGGACTATGTAGCAACACAAACATGGGCACAGACACATGCATTCACAGACACAATAACATACACACGTACACATACAACATACATACACATACACACGTACACATGGATTTTGTACTGCAGATATGTGGTAGTGGTGAAGTAGGGGCCTGTGGGCACACAGTGTGTTGTGAAATCTGTTAATGTATTGTAATGTTTTTAAAATTGTATAAACTGCCTTAATTTAGCTGGAACCCAGGAAGAGTAGCTGCAGCAGCTAATGGGGATCCATAAATACAGATGATTGAATAACATGTATGTGTAAATGTATTTTGCAATGCTCGCGCACGTGACGTGGCCAGTGTGGTAAGCATGTAAGAGTAAAATAAGACCATGCTGCAGATATTAATGTATTCCCGTATATGATTCCTATATTTTGGTTACAGCTAAACTTTTTTTGTTTTGCTGGGTGGATTCAGGTGTCAAAATGGAGTTCGGTAATGTTATGTTGGATATAGAGCAGATCGTTCTGGGGGAAGAGGTGATGACCAGTAGCACAGCATCCATCATCAAACCACAGACTGTCCCTGCTCCCCAACCCTGTAAGCACTCATTTTATTATTTCAGATTGTTGTTCATATGTATGAATTTCAGGTGCAGTATTGGTGCGGCAGGTAGCCTAGTGGTTAGAGCGTTGGGCCAGTAATTGGAAAGGTTGCTAGATCGAATCCCCGAGCTGACACGGTAAAAATCTGTCGTTCTGCTCCTGAACAAGGCAGTTAACCCACTGTTCCTAGGCCGTCATTGTAAATAAGAATTTGTTCTTAACTGGCTTGCCTAGTTAATAAAGATTAAATAAATAAATCTCCTCTTATTACAGATCAGCATGACAGCGTACAGTGTTTTCAGTGCTTCATTACATTCTGTAATGCCAAGTCCAGGGAGAGACACATGAGGAAGAGCCATCGTGAGGAATACAAGCAGTCGCTCCAGCAGGTATGGAACGGAGAAAATAAATGCAAGTGTAGGGTGAAGTTGCCCCTAGATGCTGATTTTGGGTGAGTTTAACATTTTTTTCAGTAGTGATTAAGTTTAACATTTTGGGGGTAGGGGGAGCTGATTCTACAGGGGAAACTTCACCCCGTAGCTGCAAAGCACACAGCAAAATGCTGTAGGCCTATATGCACAGCATAACTAAGACACTGTTAATTATTTGCTGTTTTATGTTATTCTGCAGACAGATACGCTGTTCACCTGTTATGTGTGCGATCGTACCTTCTCCTCCTCTGAGGAGCTGACGCAGCACCAGGCCTCACACAGCCTGGAAGACAAGCCCTTCTGCTGCACCCACTGCCAGGGAAGCTTCCGGACTTTCTCTGAGGTGAGAGTGGTCTTTCAATGGAAGGTGTAAAGTTTTAGTCTGTAATGACTTTTAGTTACGTGTAAGTGCCCCAGTAATCTCATTTAACCCAGAACTAAAACTTGCGTAATTTAAGTGATTTCAATGGCGCTTTATCCAATCTGATTTTTTAAAATGCAATTTCAAACCAAAATAATGTATCAATTTCTGCATTTCCTGCACTTTTGTTATCATTTACGCACTGCCACGCAGGGTTGCATGATATTGGCAAAAAATCTAGGCCTAGTTAATTGGTGAACTGTTGGAAATGGAAATATAATGAGTATAGTGAGCACCACCTTGAATACATAGTTTGACATGGCAACAAATGAATAAGTCAGGGAGTTATTATTGACAGGGTAGGGACTAAAGTGTTGCTTAGTTTTTCCATGGGACCCTAATTAGATGGTACATTACAGGTTTTCTTACCTCATGTAGTTAGCTAGCTAACATATTCATGCTTCACCGATATAATTCCTATCTGATTTAGAAGATACTGTTGGGAAAAACAACATTTCTTGGCATACACCAGCACTGGTACTAACTAGGCTATATTAGCTAGTTACGTTTGCTCTGACTCTTAGTACATTTAGCCAGCTAACTAGCGATTAACATTAGCGGCTAGTGATTTATTTACAACTTGCTAAGACAAACTACCAGACAGTCCCCTTGACTGTAATTATAGAACGCTTGTGGAAAGCACCATTGTTCTCACCAACATATTTTTGCATCTATCTGACCATGCAGGCGTCAGAGTGAACAGCAAGAAAGTACTCATGACTCCATGGTGGAGCAACTGCTCTCTCATTGAGTGACAGGGGGCGGGGCTAGGTGTGGGAAGCGGCATGCAGCAGGAGGAGAGGGAGAAAGGCAACTCAAGTAGCAAATGGAGTAAACTATAATAACGGACATCATACATTCCGGAGTTGCGTATCACATTTAAAAACCAAGCATTGAAATACCATTTATAGAAGGTCAAGTAAATCTCTGTAGTGTATCTGCCTTCTGTTGTCCATTGGTGCCTCTGTCTCCATGTTTGTTTCCTCAAGGTGGCCTGAGCCCAGGATTTCTGTTAGCCAGTTATTGCCAACTTTTGGCTGCATAAAAAAGTTGATAAGTAAATTTCCCGGTCAATGGTCAGAAAAAAAAAAAAAAAAAAATCCATTGCTAAATGATGCATTTTAGCCTATTCATTGATTGAAATACCAGTTGATGTAGTGTGAGAGCTCAAACAACTTTGTTGCTGTTGGATTGAGACGTGCTTTAATATGCCCAATCATTGTGCAACAATTCTAAAGGTAAAAAAAACCAACAACAAAAACAATGGCCACGATTAAACATTTATTTATTTTATTTCTCAAATGGTAATTGAAGCATGCTTCTCATTCACCATTCAAGTGCATAGACACCTAGTTAGGCTTCAGTGCACCACACCACTTTGCAATGGGCTGGAGGCAGTATGTATTTTAAAAAGATATACTTAATTGTGTGAAACCTGAACATTTTACTACATATTATGAGGCATGTCTTACCTTGCTTCAAAGTAGCCAAGCCAAAATCCAATAAAACGTGCAGACAATTATTTTATAGTCCTCCATATGCCATTGTAGCCTTTTTCTCTCATGTTCTACTGGTTTTCAAATAAACTTTCTTTCATTGTTCAGTATCCAAAGTCACAATCCTATTCATATTAGCTACTCATGCTAGTTGTTGCGTATTTAGATCTTCTCTCTTTCTAAATTTCAAACAGATATTTTCATCTCTGTCGCATGATGGGCATAGCCCATCTGTAAATAGCCCGTCCAATTACCTCATCCCCATACTGTATTTATTTATCTTGCTCCTTTGCACCCCAGTATCTCTATAAGGCACATTCATCTTCTGCACATCTATCACTCCGGTGTTTAATTGGTATATTGTAAATACTTGTAAGATAGCCATGGCCTACTATTCCTAGATTTCATAGTCATAATTTTTGTCTAGAAGTATAACTCATTCATTGTTTAGAGTAGGCCTAGGCTATAGGCCAGTGGTTCTCAGCTGGTTTTGCCTCGGGACCCAAATTGAACCAGGTAGTCTGCCACGAGCGAATATTTGCTTTGCGAAAAAGAATCGCCAAAATAGAATCTGGACAACTATTTTTCATGCTGTATTGATAGTAAATGTAGCAATTATATGACAGGAGAACAACATTCCCACCATTTTCAATAATACAATTTTGACAATATTATTGATGAAGAATGTTAATGAACTCACTGGCTTGAGACCACAAAATATTGCTGCTAATAACTCTACTGATAATACTGTGATTGTGACCCTTTATATGACTGGAGACATGAGCAGAATCTTCTTTAATATGACACAAATTACAGGGTAACCTTCTCTGCTGACACTAACAAACAGATCAATAAAAACAACATTGTCCGAGTCATATATTAGGCCTATGAAAAGGAGAGACACAAATACAATTTGACATCCATCTAACCTGAAGGAGAAATGATTGTATTAAACAAGAAGTGGCACTAACCCAATGATAAAGACAGTAAATATGGACACTTACTGAGGACATGGCCAATATTCTTTGCTGGTGCCAATAAGATAGGCTACTCTTTGCTTAATTAAGTTTAACAGTTTCATAACTAAAAGACAGATTGGAGACGTTTCATTGTCTTCTCTTTACAGCAATAGCCATTTGTTTTCCAAACAGTTTTTCTGCAATTGTATTTTTAAATATTATGGTATGCCTGGCTGGGTCTCTATGCTTTTCACTGACAGTCTCAACTCGTCAATCACCCAAATTGCGGGCCCTTCCGACTGTAGGCTATGCCATTTTAAACAATCAACAGCTTTTGATTTTTAAATAAGTTAATGATCCTCTATGGCAAAATCATGCTTTCTGGTGTAGTAGCCTATTTTGAATCATTGAATGTATTTCTGTATAGACAGTATGCTAATTAGGATATATCATTTTGGAAATTCAATTCACTTTTGGTAAAGCTCAGCTTCCCCGAGCCTTATGGACGCGCCGTCTATGTATTCTAATATCTTCAGATTGCTCATGGGAGTTCGGTAAGAATGAGGCACCCCGTTGCATGTTCTGTTAAGATGAATTACCATAAACTAAATGTGTTTTCTGTCATTCTAAGAATCGTAGGTGGAAGCCCTAATCATATTACCCAACCAATGCATATGGGTCCGGTACCTTTTTTTAAATGTCGGGTAAATTAAAATGCTGCCAGGCGAATGTCCGGCGCTACCTTTTCATAACGGAAACCCTGCCTGAACCTCTTTGTAATTTTTTTGTCTCTTGATGTCTCTCACAGTTGACAGTCCACCGGCGACAGCTGTGCAAGGAGCGTCAGTGTGCGTGCAAGAACTGTGGCATGGTATTGCGGGGCCCAAACCAGTTACGCACCCACTGCCTCACCCAGCACCCCCAGCTGATGGAAGAGGAGGATGATGACACCAAGACTCATCGTTGTGGCAAGTGCGGCCGCAGGTTTGAGATGGAGGTGGAGCTTGTGCTGCACCAGGAAAACTTTGTGGGTCATCGGCATTGTGACGCAAAAGTCCCAGCCAAACAACGCGGACGCCCTCCCAAGAAAGTGTCTGTGGCTGAGCCAAAGTCTGCTGAGCGAGAGGCAGCTAATGGAGAGAAGAGTGGGAAAGCTGGCGATGGGGGAGAGGAGTTTGTGGCAAAAGGAGGGAAACGACCAGGTCTACCCCATAAGGAGGAGCTCCAAATTCCCTGTCCTAAAGCTGAGTGTGACCTCATGTTCTCCTCTGTTGCCCTTCTCCGGGCCCACAAGAAGGAGAAGCACAGGCGGCCACCTCCACCTCTCAAGACTCACCCCTGCTCTGAGTGTGAAGAGAGCTATACTCGACCGGAGCAGCTCAAAGCCCACATGGCCATGGCTCACGGCTACGGCCAACACAACTGCCCTACCTGCGGCAAGACCTTTGGCCGGGAGAGCAACCTAAAGGCACACCAGAAGACCCACACTGAGGGAGAGGCAACAGACAAATAAAATAGATAATCTGGGGAAAGGAGAATGTCATCATGGTCAATTTATGTAATGGTTAAAGGTGCAATATGCAGAAATTGCTTACCATTTTCTGGTTGCTAAAATTCTAATAGTTTGCCTAATTTTAGTTTGTGATAAAACAAGCAATGTATAGAATAGATAATCATTATACCATCTAAACCACTGTGAAATATATTGTCAGCTGTTTGAGACTGGTGTACAAACCCAAAAGTAAAAGCCACAAAATGAAACTTAAGGGAGTCATAGAAATAGCGCACATAGAACATATCTACTGCTTCTTAGACTTGTTTTCGATGAGTTGTTTGCTTTCTATAACTCATATTTCTATGTGGATTTGGTCGGGTTACCTAAAAAGTTTCATGCTGCAGCTTTTAAGGGTTGGAAAAATATAATTTGGTTAAAACAGGCATTGACGTGGGTGGGTTTTTTATGTTCAAGATGGGAGTTTGGAGTATGTGACATACCATTATGGATAAGCACTTGGTTGGATCATTAGCTTGTTCCTGGTTGCTCCCACGGATTATTTTGAAATGCTTTTAGAACCCTCTAATGATGTGTACATGATCGTGAATTTCAACTGCCAGCCCCCTTCCAGGGTAGGAATCTATTTCCATATTACCTCAAATGTGAGCAGATTTAGTAACTTATCATATTGATTTTAGTAGGAAATCAATGGGTTTTATGGTTTGCATTTTAGTCATTTAGCAGATGCGCTTATCCAGAGCAACTTACAGGAGCAATTAGGGTTAAGTTCTTTGCTCAAGGGCACATCAACAGATTTGTCATCTAGTCAGCTCGGGATTCGACCTTTCAGTTACTGGCCCATCGCTCTTAATCGCTGGGCAACCTACCGCCTTCAACATTCCACTCATCATTTAGTTTACGTTCCTGTCAAGGCATCTTCTGATCATGTAAATGTATATATATTGGTCCGGAGAATATATTATTCTGTGAAGGATGTCGTTGTTGTGATATGATCTTGTACTTTTTTCATCCATAATTAAAGAGTAAGGAGTAATTTTTAAATTGCAGTCTGTAATTTATGTGAATTTGAGGTTATGGGAAACTAGTGTGTGAACCTGAAATTAATGGAAAAGATGAGTACTGAGTAAGATTGTATGGTGCTTATCTTTTCCATTCATTGAGGTTGTGGCAGAAGGAGCTAGTGAGGATGGAGAATGAGGAGGAAATCAAAAGGCAGAAAAGGGAAAAGATCAAGGGTGAATGAAGGTAAAAAAAACTGCTTGTAGTTGAGAATGGGAAAGAGGAGAATAACACCTGGAACCAGATAAGGAGTGAGCTGGAGATTAACCTGGCTAAGAGGAGTGGGGGAGAAAAGGAGACGGGCTAAGGAGGGATGGGTCCAGGTCAAAACCATTCTGGAGAAGAGCAGCAGAGAAACAGGAAAGAGGGATGGTGCTGTGGAGGAGGAAAAGAGTAGATAGGTTTACGAGGGATTGGTCAAGAAGCAGTAGGGATCAGGATATATAAGGGTGGTGCTGTTGAAGGAGATGGATGCTCTGAGAGTCACCATATAAAAATACTGGCAGGTGTTGAGCCAAATGGAAATTAGTATCATGGAGAAGGAATGCAGAGAGGAATGACATCGATTTTGAGGGGTATTGCTGTGATCACCACTTAAGATCCTCATTACAAATAAGAATCTGTGTGGTTACCTGCACAACAATATATACATATTATGGCAGAAAGGAGAGGAACAAGTGGGCAGAAGGAAGAAAAAGGGTAAAAGTTGCAAACATTTACTGCAAGTGGACTGAATACTGAATAATAATGTATTTTACTATACATGTATGTTTATTTTATTTCCTTTTAATACTTTTTTACTTAATTGAAATATAAAACACGAATAAAACTAAATGTATATGTACTCCACATTCATAAACACTCAAAAAGAATGCGGAGAATTCTGAAACGCAACAAACTCGTTTTCCCATGATGCAACGGTATTTCCTTCCTATCTCGCGCCTTTCCATCTTGTTTCACCAGAAGCGCTACAGACACAGCGCACCACCACCGTTGTTGTTATAGTAGTGAATAATGGCGGCAGTGGGAGGGGGATTATCATCTCCCGCTAATGGCGCTTGTTCCAGCACGCCGGCCGTAGCCCGGGCCCGTTTCCCGGGCCGGCCATGGACATCTCGTATTCGGCTACGATCGGAGAAACGTCCGCAGCGGGGAAGGTTGGGCTCGGAAAGTGGAGGCATAGTCACTGGAGGCCGGAGGCCCATCAACATTGGACTAACGTTGAGCGAGGACCCGTCACTGCTGCGTTTACTCGGGATTGCTGATAAACATAGGCGCCAGAGAGACGCGGGTTTCTACTCAAGCGGGAGCGGAGAGGTGAGTTTCCAAGCCGTGCAACAGACCCAATTAACACGTGTATGTTCCACAGCCTTCGCGGTGTAATATAGATTATATTGAGAATCAAGTGTCTGACAACGTTCGTTACCTGGCTACAGTAGGTATCCAGCTATACAATTGTTCAAACTTGAATTCTTGCTGAACCAGAATCTGGGTTTACAGATGACGTTCTAGCCGTATTCAACGCCTCTTTATAAATCCATATTGTGGTTCAGATGTTTGCTAGTTACTGTACCAATCCACTGTACTCGGAGACAAGTACACGTTAGTAGCTAACAGTGAAAACATCTCCTGACAGCCTCCTAGACTGACATTAACGTTACCAGGATCTTTGATAATCGATGATTTTAGGCGGTGAAATTGGCGGTAGCCAACATTACTATATCTGGATACAAGTTTTTCTGCCAATTTAACTAACTGTACTAAAACAATGTAGTTAGCAAGGGATGCTATCTAGTTAGCAACTTTTGCAACAGTCACATTTTCACACAGCCACCATCACTCTACGTAGTATCAGCACATTATAACATCTTTGGTATCGACGTAGCCCCTGTTCAGTCAGATTATGCCATAGTATCTGTCATTTGGTCCACTCCCGACAGCCCCCATCGTTCGTGAAAGATGTCTGGCCTGTGGAACAGAAGCGATTTTGAGACATTCCACTGCATGCTTTAAGTGGGCTACACCAAAAGCTTGGCCCGTGTGTCATTTAAACTAAGAGCAGTTTGTTCTAGCTTATATTTAACTGACTTCTCACACCATAGCCTACTAGTATTGACAGTTATCTTTTATGTGAGCTTGTCTTCGCATTCTCAATCGAATTGGCGCTCATGCCATGCTCACAACAACTAGGCTAATTGCTGCGTGACATGCCCCATTCGGCAAGCAATGTAGAACTGGTCTACTGAGACCAGTGGTCACCAACCATTTCTGAGTGAAGATAACTTTGAGTCAAAATGCAAGCCAAGATCTACCGATCAGAATACATTTTTTACATGACTTAAAAAACGTAAGCCTATGCAACATTAACGTATTAACAGCATTACTCTAGCAATGAGGTTTGCGAATCTAATAGCAACAATTATGATGTGTTGCTAATATGACTAGGATTGTGCCTTTGGATTTCTGGACAATGAGAGTTGATATGGAAATAGAATAGGAGAGAAATGCTGGTTAATTGCATGAAGAAGTCTTCATAAAATGCCTCCACATTTCTGCTGATGTATTTTCGCAAGGCAACTTTGAAGCAAGGTAAAACAGGCCTCCTTATTCAAATCAAGTCAAATGTTATTTGTCACATGTAAGGTCTACAGCAGGTGTACATTTCACCTCACAGTGAAATGCTTACTTACAAGCCCTTAACCAACAATGCAGTTTTAAGGAAATCTCTAAAAAAGTAAGAGAGAATTACAAATAATTAAAGAGCAGCAGTAAATAACAATAGCGGGACAATATACAGGGGGTACCGGTACAGAGTTTGTGTCAAAGTGCGGGGGCACCGGTGTCGAGGTAAATATGTACTTGTAGGTGGAGTGATTCAAGTGGCTATGCATAGATAATAACAGAGAGCAGCAGCCGTATGGGGTTGGGGGGACAATGCAAATAGTCTGGGTAGCCATTTTATTAGCTGTTCAGGAGTGTTATGGCTTGGGGGTAGAAGTTGTTTAGAAGCCTCTTGGACCTAGACTTGGTGCTCCGGTACCGCTTGCTGTGCGATAGCAGAGAGAACAGTCTATGACTAGAGTGGCTGGAGTCTTTAATTTTTTTTAGGGCCTTCCTCTGACACCGCCTGGTATAGAGGTCCTGGATGGCAGGAGTCTTGGCCCCGGTGATGTACTGGGCCTTACGCACTATCCTCTGTAGTGTCTTGCGGTCGGAGGCCGAGCTGTTGCCATGCCAGGCAATGATGCAACCAGTCAGGTGCTCTCAATGGTGCAGCTGTAAAACCTTTTGAGGATCTGAGGACCCATGCTAAATATTTTCAGTCTCTTGAGGGGCAATAGGTTTTGTCGTCCCATCTTCACAACTGCCTTGGTGTGCTTGGACCATGTTAGTTTGTTGGTGATGTTAACGCCAAGGAACTTGAAGCTCTCAACCTGCTTCACTACAGCCCCGTCAATGAGAATGGGGGAATGCTCGGTCCTCCTTTTCCTGTAGTCCACAATCGTCTCCTTTGTCTTGATCACGTTGAGGGAGAGATTGTTGTCCTTGCACCACAAGGTCAAGTCTCTGACCACCTCCCAATAGGCTGTCTCATCGTTGTCGGTGATCAGGCCTACCACTGTTGTCATCAGCGAACTTAACGATAATAATGGAGTCGTGCTTGGCCGTGCAGTCATGAGTGAAGAGGGAGTACAGGAGGGGACTGAGCACGCACCCATGAGGGGCCCCAGTGTTGAGGATCAGCGTGACGGATGTGTTGTTACCTACCCTTACCACCTTGGGGTGGCCCGTCATGAAGTCCAGGATCCAGTTGCAGAGGGAGGTGTTTAGTCCCAGGGTCCTTAGCTTAGTGATGAGCTTTGAGGGCTCTATGGTGTTGAACGCTGAGCTGTAGTCGATGAATAGCATTCTCACATAGGTGTTCCCTTTGTCCAGGTGTGAAACGACAGTGTGGAGTGCAATAGAGATTGCATCATCTGTGGATCTGAAGGTGCGTGGGTTATGCGAATGGAGTGGGTCGAAGTCAAGTAAAACATTTAGGGTTCAAAACATTTTACTGGCTCAAGCTCACATTGCAAAGTGCTGATAGTCAGGCTATAGTATTGACAGTTCTCTTTTTTTTTTGTGAGCTTGTCATCGTATCAAATTGGCGCCCATGCCATGCTCACAACTAAGCTAATTTCTGCTTGACATGCCCAATTCTGCAAGCAATTTAGAACTAGTCTATTGAGACCCGTGGTCACCAACCATTTCTGAGTGAAGATCACTTTGAGTCAAAATGCAAGCCAAGATCTACCGATCAGAATATTTTTTTTTTTACATGACTTAAAAACCGTAAGCCTATGCAACTATAACCTATTAAAAACAGTACTATAGAAATTAAGTCTGTGCAGTAGGCTATAGGCCCAATTAGGGATGCACATTTTGGCAAATTTTGCTGCTGACTAACTGACCCTCATCAACCTGTCAACAAACAGTTAAATTGTTTCTAAACAGTAAAATGAAGTGTCCAACAGAAAATACTATTAGAGATCTGTATATAATGGCGAGATGCTTATGTTTCCGTCCTAACAATTGGAGCCCAATGCTGGAAGGCAAGCAACAAGTTTAGACCCAAAATAAGCCCTAATTAACATATTGGTCTTATTTTGGACATATTTTTGCAAGGCAACTTTGAAGCAAGGTAAAATAGGCTTCATTATATGAATTAAAGTAAAACGTTCAGGTTTTAAACAGTTATACTACCTCAAGCTCACATTGCAAAGTGGTGGGTGACTGATAGTCAATGGTAGGCAGGCTATAGCCTATACGGGTGGTTCCCAACCCCTTTCGGGTATTGTACCCCCAACTGAATTTTGCTCTGCCCGGAGTACCCCTGAAGTACCCCCTTGTGCATTTTACCAGTAGGCCTATGGTCTCATGAGTCTTCTCACGTCCCCCCTGTGGATAGGCCAAGTACCCCTAGGGGTCCTAGTACCCATGGTTTGGAACAACTGGCCTATACACCTGAATGGCGAATGGCAGGCAAACCGGTAGTAGATCAGTTGTTGTATTACTTGTGAGGAACAGCTGAGTGAGCATACATTTGAATATTTTACTGGGCTGATGGTGCCTTCATCTGATGGTCAGTCTCAGCGGAGGGAGAGAGCAGGAGGAGACTAAGGTTCACCTTTCAATGTCCCGCTACTCTCCCTTTCCTCCACTGACCGAAAAGGGACACTGTCTTCCAGCTAATGGCACACTTGAGTCGCACCGCATTATTTCTTCCTCATACAGAAATTCATGTTGCTACTCCTATGAACAGAGATATTTAAATATTTCTACATATAAAAAAAAGACCTAAGACGCTAATAATGATGCAAGCCTATCAATACACTTTCCTACTCATTCATTACAGCTGCAGTATTGGTTGCAGTGGAAGTAGGAAGAATGCACATTTTAATAGCATATAAAAGGGTTGACAGTGCTAAGTAAGAACTTAAACTCATAAAAACAGCAGCTCTTTTCTGTGTTCATTGACAGTCTCTCGGTTCATGGTTTTAAAAGTTTTGAAATCTCACAATATCAACTTTGTGCTAGCTTTCTTTTACGCCTGCTATGTTACTGCAGACATGGTAGTCTAAGCCATCCGATTGGCCAGCGTTAGGCCTATTGTGCACTTGATTTGTTCTCTAGGCCCGCCGGGAAGGCCGAATTTGTTACTTCAGACACGTGAAATGGTTCAAAATGGGAACACTGAGCCTTTCCGGTGTGCAGTACAGCAGTGGCATGGTTTCTCTGACAGGGATTTATTCATTCTGATTCATTTACATTTGAGTAATTTAGCAGACTCTCTTATCCAGAGCGACTTAACCCTAATTGCTCCTTTTAAGTCGACATATTTCACTTAGCCAGCTCTGAAATTCGAACCAGCAACCTTTCGGTTATTGGTCCAATGCTCTTAACCGCTAGGCTACCTGCCACCCCTGAATTAGAGGTTGACCGATTTATGATTTTTCAACGCCGATACCGATTATCGGAGGACCAAAAAAAGCCGATACAGATTAATCGGACAATTTTTATGTATATATTTGTAATAATGACAATTACAACAATACTGAATGAACAATGAACACTTTTATTTTAACTTAATATAATACATCAATAAAATCAATTTGGTCTCAAATAAATAATGAAACATGTTCAATTTGGTTTAAATAATGCAAAAACAAAGTGTTGGAGAAGAAAGTAAAAGTGCAATATGTGACATGTAAAAAGCTAATGTTTAAGTTCCTTGCTCAGAACATGAGAACATATGAAAGCTGGTGGTTCCTTTTAACATGAGTCTTCAATAGGGTGTAGTTCTTATAGCACTATTTCTCTCTATACCATTTGTATTTCATAGACCATAGACTATTGGATGTTCTTATAGGTAATTTAGTATTGCCAGCCTAATCTCGGGAGTTGATAGGCTTGAAGTCATGAACATGGCTGTGCTTCAAGCATGGCAAAGAGCAGGAAAGTCCTGTCTGAATGAATGCTTACGAGCCTGCTGCTGCCTACCACCGCTCAGTCAGACTGCTCTATCAAATCATAGAAATACGAGCCGTATGTCATTAATATGTTCAAATCCGTAAACTATCATTTCGAAAACAAAACGTTTATATTTTCAGTGAAATACGGAACCGTTCCGTATTTTATCTAACGGATGGCATCCATAAGTCTAAATATTGCTGTTACATTGCACAACCTTCAATGTTATGTCATAATTACGTAGAATTCTGGCAAATTAATTTGCAACGAGCCAGGCGGCCCAAACTGTTGCACATACCCTGACTCTGCGTGCAATGAACGCAAGAGAAGTGATACAATTTCCCTAGTTTAATATTGCCTGCTATCATGAATTTATTTTAACTAAATATGCAGGTTTAAAAATATACACTTCTGTGTATTGATTTTAAGAAAGGCATTGATGTTTATGGTTACGTACGTTCGTGCAACGATTGTGCTTTTCTTCCAAATGCTCTTTTGTCAAATCATCACTCGTTTGGCGAAGGTTGCTGTCTTTGTTAGAAAGTCTTCACAAAGTTCGCAACGATCCAGGCGGCCCAAACTGCTGCATATACCCTGACTCTGTTGCACAGAACGCAAGAGAAGTGACACAATTTCCCTAGTTAAAAGAAATTCATGTTAGCAGGCAATATGAACTAAATATGCAGGTTTAAAAAATATATACTTGTGTATTGATTTTAAGAAAGGCGTTGATGTTTATGGTTAGGTTCACATTACTGCAACGATAGTGCTTTTTTCGCGAACGCGCTTGTTAAATCACCCGGCACCGCATCAATTATATTCAACGCAGGACAAGCTGGATTAACTAGTAATATCATCAACCATGTGTAGTTAACTGGTGATAATGTTAAGATTGATTGTTTTTTATAAGATACGTTTAATGCTAGCTAGCACCTTACCTTGGCTTCTTGCTGCCCTTGTATATCAGGTAGTCAGCCTGTCACGCAGTCTTCTTGTGGATTGCAATGTAATCGTCCATGATTGGTGTCCCAAAATGCCGATTACCGATTGTTATGAAAACTTGAAATCGTCCATTCCGATTAATCGGTCGACCTCTACACTGAATGAGATTTACCATTCGCAGAATGTGAAGATAGATGTGTGTATAAAATATGTATGTGTGCCAAAACGCACCTGTGCACTCTCAGTGAAGTTTATATACTGGTTGGTAAATGTTTGCCTACATGCATTGGTTTGTGTTAGATATGTTGCAACTTCTTCTTAAATGGGAATTATTTTTAGTCAAGCTTCAGTGAGATCTTTACTTTAAAATGGCCTTTGTTACATTGTAACTATAGCAATTCACATTTTCGATTGATTGCTGAATGCTGACTATATTTATGTTCAGGAAATGTTATGTAGGCTGTTCACTGATTCAGAGGTATAGTTAGAGGATACTCACCTTTAATTTTTTTTATTTTATTTGTATTTATTTATGTACAGTACCAGTCAAAAGTTTACACACCTACTCATTCAAGGTTTTTAAATTTTTTTTTTTTTTTTTTTTTACTATTTTCTACATTGCAGAATAATAGTGAAGACACAAAAACAATGAAATAACACATGGAATCATGTAGTAACCAAAAAAGTTTTAAAGAAATCCAAATATTTTATATTTGAAAATTCAAAGTAGCCACCCTTTGCCTTGACAGCTTTGCACACTCTTGGCATTCTCTCAACCAGCTTCACCTGGAATGCTTATCCAAAAGTCTTGAAGGAGTTCCCACTTTTGCTGAGCACTTGTTGGCTGCTTTCCCTTCACTATGCGATCCAACTCATCCCAAACCATCTCAATTGGGTTGAGGTCGGATGACTGTGGAGGCCAGGTCATCTGATGCAGCGCTCCATCACTCTCCTCCTTGGTCAAATAGCCCTTACAAAGCCTGGAGGTGTGTTGGGTCATTGTCCGGTAAAAAACAAATGATTGTCCTACTAACCGTAAACCAGATGGGATGGTGTATTGCTGCAGAATGCTGCGGTAGCCATGCTGGTTAAGTGTGCCTTGAATTCTAAATAAATCACTGACAGTGTCACCAGCAAAGCACCCCCACACCATCACACCTCCCCCTCCATGCTTCATGGTGGGAGCCACACATGCAGAGATCATCCGTTCACCTTCTCTGCGTCTCACAAAGACACAAAGACACGGGTTAAAACCAAAAATCTCAATTTTGGACTCATCGGACCATAGGACAGATTTCCACAAGTCTAATCTTCATTGCTCTTGTTTCTTTGCCCAAGCAAGTCTCTTCTCATTATTGGTGTCCTTTAGTAGTGGTTTCTTTGCAGCAATTTGACAATGAGGGCCTGATTCACGCAGTTGATATTGAGACGTGTCTGTTACTTGAACTCTGTGAAGCATTTATTTGGGCTGCGATCTGAGGTGCAGTGAATGCTAATTAACTCTGGGTCTTCCTTTCCTGTGGCGGTCTTCATGAGAGCCGGTTTCATTATAGTGCTTCATGGTTTTTGCAACTGCACTTGAAGAAACTTTCAAAGTTGTTGAAATTTTCCGGATTGATTGACCTTCATGTCGTAAAGTAATGATAGACTATTGTTTCTCTTTGCTTATTTGAGCTGCTGTTGCCATAATATGGACATGGTCTTTTTACCAAATAGGTTTATCTATTGTATACCACCCCTATCTTGTCACAACACAACTGGTTGATTCAAATGCATTAAGAAGGAAAGAAATTCCACAAATTAACTTTGAACAAGACACATCTGTTAATTGAAATGCATTCCAGGTGACTACCTCATGAAGCTGGTTGAGAGAATTCCAAGTGTTTGCGAAGCTGTCATCAAGGCATAAGGTGGCTACTTTGAAGAACCTCAAATATAAAATATATTTAGATTTTGTTTAAAGCTTTTTTGGTTACTACATGTTTCCATGTGTTATTTCATAGTTTTGATGTCTTCACTATTATTCTACAATGCGGAAAATAGTAAAATAAGAATAACCTTTGGTACTGTATCTTAGGGAAGTGCAAACCTACTAATGTGTTGAGTTTGAATATTAAACTAAATTGTCTGACGGAGAACCTTGAATCAGTAGTCTTTTGCATGAATACAAATTTTTAATGTGAATAAATGGAGAGTACCTTTTCAGTAATGAACTAGATGAGTAACTTCCAACCTAATTGATGGGTATTTTAATTTATTGTACAAAAACTAAAGTGTGCAAATGGATAACATCATTGCAGCACAATAGCCTATAGGAGGAGCCAAAATACAACAGAGGATTTCATCACATTTTAAAGTCAGCTATTGGAACTTTTAACTCAATCAACATCAATATGTTATTTTATATTCACTCACAAATATGGCATCACAATTTGTGTATATCAACACAATTGTTATTGTGGCAAAGTTGAAGGAAATGAACAAAGTACGTTCAAGAAGATGAAATATCAGCAAGATGTATGCTCTTTTGGTCTGCAATTTTGTGGTCATCCAGTGTAGTTTGTTGATGATAGGTTTGTAACCAGGAGTAAGACTCTTCCTCAGTCCTGTGGCTCTGCTCTTGTGAATACAGCCATGTAATTCTGGGCCTGTATTCAAAAAACATCTCAGAGTAGTAGACGGAGTGCTGATCTAGCATCAGTTTTTCCTTTTAGAACATAATGAATAAGCTTATGGAGGGGTAGGGTTGCAAAGGGTCGGAAGCTTTCCGGTAAATTTCCAGAATTGTTCTGGAAATGTTCCATGTGAGGATAAGCCCAGGAAGATAATTTTGCTCAAATTCATCCAAAATGTTTTTTAGTGGGATACACATTAGGCAATTCTAGGTCCTGTGGCATATTTTGGTTAAACTATCCCCAATTCTATGGAATTGCAACCCTCTGCATGCACAGTGCACTCTTCCATTACATGTAAAGCTGATTGTCAAGATCTTGCACACTAATGAGATGCTATTGAGCCCACACTACTATACTGAGCCCAGGATTACATGCTTTCTGGTATGTTCCGATTACAATACTGGGTGGGGTGAATATATTTTATATGACATACATGCTTCTTTGTTAACTAGTAAATAGTATCCTACAGCAAAGTGTGTTTAAATCATTTCTAACGTAACAATTTCTGCTTGTTTGTTTTTGCTACCATGTGGGTTTCTATACATATTTCATTTTAAAACATTTATCTTACAAATATATATATATATATTTTTTTTAAATTAATTATTTTACAGGAAAATGCAACGGGCACAATCTGATGTGTGGAGGCATTTCACTGTAGCTAATGTAGAAGGAAAAGCTGTGTACATTTGCAAGTACTGTGCCAAAATCATATGTGAAGAATGCAACAAAGATGCAGAATCATCTGGCCAAGTGCATAAAGTTCCCTCAGCGCTCACAACAAGCAACCTCTCACAAAAGTCCCTCTACTTCTATTTGAGGTGAAAATTATGAATCAGACACCTTATCGATAGCAACAGCTCATGGTCCTCCTGGAATCAGAAGTTTTTTTGACTCAATAGAGAAACGTAGTCAGAGAAATGCTGATGAATGTCTTGCTCGAGCTGTGAATGCAACTGGTTCACCTCGGATGCTCATAGGCAATGTGTATTGGAAGAGATTTCTGAATGTTCTTCTCCCAGCATACACCCCTCCAACCAGACATGCTTTATCTACTCATTTACTGGATGCACAGTTCAATATAGTTCAAGTGAAGGTCAAGCAAATCATAGAGAAAGCAGACTGTATTGCAATCATCTCTGATGGGTGGTCGATTGTTTGTGGGCAAGGAATAATTAACTACATCTCCACCGCTCAACCAGTATTCTACAAGAGCACAGACACAAGGGACAAGACACACCGGTCTCTTCATTGCAGATGAGCTGAAGGCAGTCATCTGTGGCCCAAGGTCATTGAAGGTATTTGCACTGGTGACAGACAATGCTGCGAACATGAAGGCGGCTTGGTCTAAAGTGGAGGTGTCCTGCCCTCACATCACACCTATTGGCTGTGTTGTTCATGCATTGAATCTGCTCCTCAAGGACATCATGGAACTGAAAACAATGTATACACTCTACAAGAGAGCCAATGAAATGGTTAGGTATGTGAAGGGTCATCAAGTTATAGCAGCAATCTACCTCACCAAGCAAAGTGAGAAGAATGTGAGCACCACATTGAAGCTGCCCAGCAACACCCATGTCATCAAGTTTGACAGTCTCTTGGAGGGGAAGGAGTTTCCAAGAAATGGCCATATCAGTCTGCCGATATGGACAGCCCCATCAAGAGGATCCTCCTGGATGATATATTTTGGGAGAGAGTGGTAAGCAGCCTGAAACTCCTGAAACCTATAGCAGTAGCCATTCCACGGATTGATGGAGACAATGCCATCTTGCCTGATGTTCAGACTCATCCGTACTGCCCTGCCCACTTCACTGTTGCTCTAAGCAGAGAACACTACAGTACTGAAATACATCAAAAAGCGTGAAGACTTCTGCCTGAAGCCCATACACGCAGCAGAGTACGTGTTGGACCCCAAGTATGTTGGCAAGAGCATCCTGTCTGGTGCAGAGATCAACAAGGCCTATGGTGTCATCACTACCGTGTCTCACCACCTTGTTCTGGATGAGGCAAGGTTCTTGGCACTCTGGCGAATTTCACTTCCAAGCAAGGGCTTTGGGGTGGAGAAGCAATATGGCATTAATGCCAACATATCTCATCAGCCACCTGGTGGAAGGGACTCTGGCAATCTCAGGCTCTTTCTGCTGTTGTCTCCATCCTCAAAATCCTACCAACATCAGCCGCCTCCGAGCGCAACTGGTCCTTGTTTGGGAACACACACACCAAAGCACGCAACAGGCTGACCAAAACAAGGGTTGAAAAATTGGTGGCCATCCGGGGAAATTTGAGGCCTTTTGAGCCTGACTACGAGCCATCCTCAGCAAGGTTGGACAGTGAAGATGAGGCCTCAGACTCTGATGTTTAAGAGGTGGACATTGAGGAGGTCCAGGGAGAAGACGTGGATGCCTGAGAGGATGACAACCAAAGCTTTAGTTTCTCTACTTTCATTTTACAGATGTATGTTGAAAGCATTTTTTTGGAGATGCGATGGATCATTGGGATCATTCAATATTCCCTTTTGTTGTTCAGTGAAATCATCCCATGTGAAGAGTCAACTCATTTAATTAAAGTTCAATTTGTAACTAAATGTTTATTTCTATTGGAAGGATTTAATCATTTGCAATTGTCTACTTTTGATAAGGTAAAAAGGTTTATGTTTCTGTCTCCATGTGATATGGTAAATATATCCAATGCAAAAAACATCTGTTTAAATGGTATTAATATTAATTTGCATATATTTCTGTAATTCCCATATTCCTTTTAATTCCCAAGGAAAGTTTCCACCTCTGAATGTTCCCCAAAATGTGCATCCCTATGGAGGGGGGGGACCTGATCCTAGATGGTTTGTGTTTACTGGCCCAGGTCCCCCTGTCAATTCATTATGATCTAAAAGGCAAAACTGATCTTAGATCAGCACTCCTACTCTGAGACGCTTTCTGAATACAGGCTGCAACAGGCAGCTCTGCATGTAACTTTATACAAACTCAGCTAGTCATGCGTGTGTCTTGTCTTTTCACAAATAAAGTTCCCTTTGCCACCCTGGTCTTTCTATATCCAATCCGATTTTACTTCCAGTAAAAAGCTAGTCTCCGGCCCCTATATCATCTTTGCAGTTTCTTTTGTCACGCTTGACTGACTGCATAAAACTGGGACAGATTGCATGGTCGTAGGTTGCTCTCTCGGATAGTGAGATGCTAGCTATATTTAGCCTATTAAGCTGATGCAGTTTTAGTCTAGATCAATTTTTGCCTTGTTATTTCTTATTGTTCCTTTTCTTACACATCCTCATCTTCCGGCAATGTGGAAAAATAGTATTCAGATCAGTATTTGTGAACATTGTACATTTCAGTGTACATTTCAGTGTACATTTCATGATGGTGTATGTTTTCTGTGGAAAGTAGAGTTTGATCAATGTTCACACTTTGCATTTGCAATAGCCTAGACCTAATTGAAATGGACACATTTGCAGTTATACCCCACTACATTTTGAAGCCTGATCTCTCAAATCAGTTCAGTGTGACGGTTTGTAACCAGATATCAGCTGGGTTGCTGCCCATGGATTCATCTGATCCCACCCCTTACCAACCCTGTGATGAGATCGAGGTGGCCTAAACATTTCATTATTAAGTCCTTCTGTAGTATACATGCAAAGTATTAAATTCGGCTTGTTATTATGTATTATATATTTTTTTGCTGAACACAGTGTGATGTGTGAACATTAAATTATGCATTATGTTCCTACCCTGGGTTTTTGTGTTTTAGGATGAGGATTTCCCTGGGTTTGGGACTGAATACCGGCCAACACTCTCAGCACACAATATCTCTGAAAGTAAGTAGGCTAATGATGAACAATAATGTGAGATATCAATTGTGCTCAGGAATTCTCACATTTCCTAGCAGAAATTTGCAGTAGCCTTCATGTTTGGGATTTATAGCTTTGGTAGCATACCTTATAATATGCATCAACTTATTGTCTGACATTGGTCTATTCGTATTAAGACACTTATGTTTCCCTGTCTTGTTTCTAGGCAGGCCTCTCCAATTATCATTGTTGAAGCCAGAAAATCCTCCCCCAGCTCCAGAACTTACAGCAAAGCTTGAGAAAAGTGGAGTGAAGGGCTCCAAAGAAGACCCTAAAGTTGGAGAGGGTCAGGAAGACGAAAACGCTGTGAAACCCAAAATAATTGCCAAACTGGCAGCCCAAAAAATGTCTCCCAGTTCTGGGATTAAATCTAGAGGAAAGCAGGCTACTGGAATAAAGGCCTCAAAAGGCAAGGGCAGTGCAAAATCAAATGGTTCCAACAGGAAAAGGGGAAGGAAGGTGGTGGAATCGTCTTCAACAGCCAGAAAGAGGAACAGGCAAGACCAAACAACAAAGGTGGGTAGGGGAGGCTCAGGGTCCAGCACAGCCCGACCCCAAACCAGCAGAGACAAGCAGGGAAAACTGGTGTGGACCCTGACAGTGGTCAAGGGCAAAGGGAAGGCCTCCAAGAGCAAAGAGGCCAGGGAGGTAACAGCAGACAAAACCGAACCAGACCAATCTGAGCCACAGATGTCTGGGAAGAGAAGAGGATCTCAGCAAGACCAAACAGGCCAAACTGGTGTGGACCCTGACATTGGGCAAGGGGAAGCACTGTCCCCTAAACCTGTGAATAAGCAGCAGCAGAGGAGGAGAGTGTCCAAGGGAACAGGGGAATCCCTTGAGGCTGGAGCTGAGATGGAGCAGAATCCAGCAATGTCCCTGAAAAGAAAGAAACCAGCACAGAATAAGCGCAAGTCCCTATTTGGCCACAGGAGGAAGCCCGGGAATGTGCAGAGGCTTAGTACGCCAGAGTCTGTTGTGAAACGCTTTCGTCGTAAGTTTGTCTTCTACACCTACGTGCCAGAGTACCTCCCAGACCCAGTGAAGCAGGAGGGAAAGGAGCAGCAGCCGCAGGGGGAGAGCACCAGGACAGAGGGCGAGCCTCTCCTGTCCCCTGGAGAGCTCGAGCAGGGAGCCAGCAGTAACTTCTCCTCGCCAGTGGTGAGCGCCAGATCTTCACGCGTCATCAAGGCACCCAAGAGGTTCCTCAATGACGAGATAATATCCTGGCACAGGGGCTCCCTGAAAAAGAATAGCCAAGGCAAGGTGAAGGTGAAGGAGGAGGATGCCATGAGCCTATCCTTTTATGATTCAGACAATGATGACATTGACCACTTGTCTCGAACCCCAGGCCAAAATGAGTTCAAACCTAAAGTTTCGGGCTCAACTGGTAAAAAAACACTTCAGACCAGCCTGTCCTCAACCCTGTCTGTGAAGGACTCAACGCTCAGCCCAGGCTCATCCCACCTCGAGGTCTACGAGAGACTCAAGAAGCTGACCCTCAGCCTGGCCCAGAAGAAGAAAGGCCTTAGTGCTGCTGAGGGTGAAACAGCAGAAGAAGAAGAAGCCCAGGAGGACCGGAGTTTGACCTCGCCGGTTAGGAAGAGAGGGAGGTCCAAGCTGAAAATGGAGGACCTCAACTCTCCTGGGGTTGTGAGGAAGCTGGCTGTGCAGGTCCGTAACGCTGCCGCTGAATCCCAAGCTGCATCATCTGTGACTATGGAGGAGGCAGCAAACGACACAGAACATTTCCAAGGTAAGGCATTTTGTGTGCTCAGTTACATACATTTGAAGTCGAAAGTTTACATACACTTAGGTTGGAGTCATTAAAACTCGTTTTTCAACCACTCCACAAATTTCTTGTTAACAAACTATAGTTTAGCTAAGTCGGTTAGGATATCTACTTTGTGCATGACACAAGTAATTTTTCCAACAATTGTTTACGGACAGATTATTTCACTAAGAATTCACTATCACCATTCCAGTGGGTCATACGTTTACATTCACTAAGTTGACTGCCTTTAAACAGCTTAGAAAATTCCAGAAAATGGTTTCATGGCTTTAGAAGCTTTTGATAGGCTAATTGACATAATTTGAGTCAATTGGAGGTGTATCTGTGGATGTATTTCAAGTCCTACCTTCAAACTCGGTGCCTCTTTGCTTGACATCATGGGAACATCAAAAGGAATCAGTCAAGTCCTCAGAAACAAAGATAATTGTAGACTTCCACAAGTCTGGTTAATCCTTGGGAGCAATTTCCAAACACCTGAAGGTACCACGTTCATATGTACAAACAATAGTACGCAAGTATAAAGACCATGGGACCACACAGCCTCCATACCGCTCAGGAAGGAGACACGTTCTGTCCCCTAGAGATGAACATACTTTAGTGTGAAAAGTGCAAATCAAATCACAGAACAACAGCAAAGGACCTTGTGAAGATGCTAGAGGAGACAGGTACAAAAGTATCTATATCCATAGTAAAACAAGTCATATATCGACATAACCTGAAGGGCCCAAAACTGCTTAAGCCTGAACTGCTCCAAAACCGCTTAAAAAAAAAAAAGCCAGACTAAAAAAGCCAGACTACAGTTTGCAACTGCACATGGGGACAAAGATTGTACTTTTTGGAGAAATGTCCTCTGTTTGGCCATAATGACCATCGTTATGTTTGGAGGAAAAAGGGGGAGGCTTGCAAGCCGAAGAACACCGTCCCAACCATGAAGCATGGTGGTGGCAGCATCATGTTGTGGGGGTGCTTTGCTGCAGGAGGGACTGGTGCACTTGACAAAATAGATGGCATCATAAGGAAGGACAATTATGTGGATAAATTGAAGCAATGTCTCAAGACATCAGTCAGGAAGTTAAAGCTTGGTCGCAAATTGTCCATTTGGAAGACCAATGACCCCAAGCATACTTCCAAAGGCTTAAGGACAACAAAGTCAAGGTATTGGAGTGGTCATCACAAAGCCCTGACCTCAATCCCATAGATCATTTGTGGGCAGAACTGAAAAAGCGTGTGCTAGCAAGGAGGCCTACCAACCTGACTCCGTTACACCGGCTCTGTCAGGAGGAATGGGACAAAATTCACCCAACTTATTGTGGGAAGCTCGTGGAAGGCTACCGTAAATGTTTGACCCAAGTCAAACAATTTTAAAGGCAATCTTACCAAATACTAATTGAGTGTATGTAAACTTCTGACCCACTGGGAATGTGATGAAGGAAATAAAAGCTGAAATAAATAATCCTCTCTACTATTATTCTGACAGTTCACATTCTTAAAATAAAGTGGTGATCCTAACTGACCTAAGACAGGGAATTTTTACAAGGATTAAATATCAAAAATTGTGAAACTGAGTTTAAATGTATTTGGCTAAAGTTTATGTAAACTTCTGACTTCAACTGTGTGTGTGTAATATTTTGCTTAATGGATATTTAGGAACTATCTGTTTCTTTATTCCAGAAAATGATTTGGGCTTTTGTGATAAAAGTATTATTCTTCGATGTTTTAATGCATTTAGGAAACCACATTTTACCATAGGATTGAGAAGTATAGCTTGCCAGAAGGCTCTGGTTAAAAGTAGTGCACTATCTTCCTGTTTCCTGCTTACAAGCAAAAACTAAAGCAGGAAGTACCAGTGACTCGCTTAATACGGAAGTGGTCAGATGCGCGGGTGCTGCGCTACAGGACTGTTTTTCTGTAACAGACTGGAATATGTTCTGGGATTCATCCAATGGCATTGAGGAGTAAACCAACTCAGTCACCGGCTTCATCAATAAGTGCATTGACAACGTACGTAAATTTCCTAACCAGGAGCCATGGATTACAGGCAACATCCGCACCAAGCTAAAGGCTAGAGCTGCCAATTTCAAGGAGCGGGACACTAATCTGCACGCTTATAAGAAATCCCGCTAGGCCCTCAGACGAACCATCAAACAGGCAAAGCGTCAATACAGGACTAAGACTGAATCTGACTACACAACTCGTCGTATGTGGCAGGGCTTGAAAAATATTACAGATTACAAAGTGAAAACCCAGCCACAAGCTGCCCAGTGACGCGAGTCTACCAGATGAGATAAATGCGTTTTATGCTGCTTCTAGGAAAGCAACACTGAAGCATGCTTGAGAACACCAGCTGTTCAGGATGACTGTGTGATCACGCTCTCCGTAGCTGATGTGAGCAAGACCTTTTAAACAGGTCAAAATTCACAAAGCTGCGGGACCATACGGATTACCAGGATGTGTACTCAAAGCATGGGCGGACCAACGGACAAGTGTCTTCACTGACGTTTTCAACCTCTCTCTGACCGAGTCTGTTATACCTACAGGTTTCAAACAGACCAACAAAGTCCCTGTGTCCGAGAAAGCGAAGGTAACCTACCTAAATTATTACCGCCCCGTAGCACTCAAACACTTCATGGCTACTGACGTGAAAGGCTGGTCGTGGCTCACATCAACAACATCATGCCGGAAACCCAAGACCCACTCCAATTCGCATACCAACCCAAGAGATCCATAGATGACGCAATCTCTATTGCACTCCACACTGCCCTTTCCCCCCTGGACAAAAAGGACACCTATGTCAATCAATCACATCTTTTTTATAAAGCCCTTTTTACATCAGCTGATGTCACAAAGTGCTGTACAGAAACCCAGCCTAAAACCCCCAACAGCAAGCAAAAACTCACTAGAACGGTCAGAACCTAGGAAGAAACCTAGAGAGGAACCAGGCTCTGAGGGGTGGCCAGTCCTTTTCTGGCTGTGCCGGGTGGAGATTATAACGGAACATGGCCAAGATGTTCAAATGTTCATAGATGACCAGCAGGATCAAATAATAATCATCACAGTGGTTGTCGAGGGTGCAGCAGGTCAGTACCTCAGGAGTAAATGTCAGTTGGCTTTTCATAGCCAAGCATTCAGAGTATCTCTACTTCTCCTGCTGTCTCTAGAGAGTTGAAAACAGCAGGTCTGGGACAAGGTAGCACGTCCGGTGAACAGGTCAGGGTTCTGTAGCCGCACCTATGTGAGAATGCTGTTCATTGACTACAGCTCAGCGTTCAACACCATTGTCCACACAGAGCTCATCACTAAGCTAAGGACCCTGGGACTGAACACCTCCCTCTGCAACTGGATCCCGGACTTCCTGATGGGCCGCCCCCAGGTGGTAAGGTTAGGTAACAACACATCTGCCTCGCTGATCTTCAACACTGGGGCCCCTCAGAAGTGTGTTCTTAGTCCCCTCCTGTACTCCCTGTTCACCCACGACTTACGTGGCCAACAGTGGTAGGCCTGATCACCGACAACGATTAGACAGCCTATAGGGAGGAGACCTGGCAGTGTGGTGCCAGGACAACAACCTCTCCCTCAATGTGAGCAAGACAAATTAGCTGATTGTGGACTATAGGAAAAAGAGGGCCGAACAGGCCCCCATTAACATTGGCTGAAGTGGAGCGGGTCGAGAGTTTCAAGTTCCTTGGTGTCCAAATCACCAACAAACTATCATGGTCAAAACACACCAAGACAGTTGTGACGAGGGTACGGCAGCATCTTTTCTCCCTCGGGAGGCTGAAAAGATTTGACATGGGTCCCCTGATCCTCAAAAAGTTCTACAGCTGCACCATCAAGAGCATCCTGACGGGTTGTATCACTGCCTCGTATGGGAACTGCTCGGCATCTGACCATAAGGCACTACAGAGGGTAGTGCGTACTGCTCAGTACATCACTGCCGCCAAGCTTCCTCACATCCAAGACCTATATATATATCTCATCATAGGTACACTTCAACTATGACAGACAAAATGAGAAAAAAAAATCCAGAAAATCACATTGTAGGATTGTTAATGAATTTATTTGCAACTTATGGTGGAAAATAAGTATTTGGTCAATAACAAAAGTTTATCTCAATACTTTGTTATATACCCTTTGTTGGCAATGACAGAGGTCAAACGTTGCTGGTATTTTGGCCCATTCCTCCATGCAGATCTCCTCTTGAGCAGTGATGTTTTGGGGCTGTTACTGGGCAACACGGACTTTCAACTCCCTCCAAAGATTTTTTTATGGGGTTGAGATCTGGACACTGGCTAGGCCACTCCAGGACCTTGAAATGCTTCTTACGAAGCCACTCCTTTGTTGCCCGGGCGGTGTGTTTGGGATCATTGTCATGCTGAAAGACCCAGCCACGTTTCATCTTCAATGCCCTTGCTGATTGAAGGAGGTTTTCACTCAAAATCTCACGATACATGGCCCCATTCATTCTTTCCTTTACACGGATCAGTCGTCCTTGTCCCTTTGCAGAAAAACAGCCCCAAAGCATGATGTTTCCACCCCCATGCTTCACAGTAGGTATGGTGTTCTTTGGATGCAACTCAGCATTCTTTGTCCTCCAAACACGACTAGTTGAGTTTTTACCAAAAAGTTATATTTTGGTTTCATCTGACCATATGACATTCTCCCAATTTTCTTCTGGATCATCCAAATGCTCTCTAGCAAACTTCAGACGGGCCTGGACATGTACTGGCTTAAGCAGGGGGACACGTCTGGCACTGCAAGATTTGAGTCCCTGGCGGCGTAGTGTGTTACTGATGGTAGGCTTTGTTACTTTGGTCCCAGCTCTCTGCAGGTCATTCACTAGGTCCCCCCGTGTGGTTCTGGGATTTTTGCTCACCGTTCTTGTGATCATTTTGACCCCACGGGGTGAGATCTTGCGTGGAGCCCCAGATCGAGGGAGATTATCAGTGGTCTTGTATGTCTTCCATTTCCTAATAATTGCTCCCACAGTTGATTTCTTCAAACCAAGCTGCTTACCTATTGCAGATTCAGTCTTCCCAGCCTGGTGCAGGTCTACAATTTTGTTTCTGGTGTCCTTTGACAGCTCTTTGGTCTTGGCCATAGTGGAGTTTGGAGTGTGACTGTTTGAGGTTGTGGACAGGTGTCTTTTATACTGATAACAAGTTCAAACAAATGCCATTAATGCAGGTAACGAGTGGAGGACAAAGGAGCCTCTTAAAGACGAAGTTACAGGTCTGTGAGAGCCAGAAATCTTGCTTGTTTGTAGGTGACCAAATACTTATTTTCCACCATCATTTTCATTAAAAATCCTACAATGTGATTTTCTGGATTTTTTTTCTCATTTTGTCTGTCATAGTTGAAGTGTACCTATGATGAAAATTACAGGCCTCATCTTTTTAAGTGGGAGAACTTGCACAATTGGTGGCTGACTAAATACTTTTTTGCCCCACTGTATATATTAAGAGGTGTCAGAAGAAGGCCTCCCAAAAAGTACCTTGACTCACTTGTACCCCTGCACATTGACTCGCTGCCGTATATTGCCTTATTATTGTTATATAATTTTCTTGTAACTTTTTTATTTATTTCTTAAATATTTTCTTAGCTCTATTTCTTCAACTTCATTGTTGGTTAAGGGCTTGTAAGTAAGCATTTCACGGTAAGGTAACCTGTTGTATTTGGCGCATGTGACAAATACAATTTGACATACAGGCTGTCTCAAGTTTGACACAGTCAGCCTTTTGTAAGTTAGTGACAGTTGACTGATTCTTCTCCCCAGGGGCAGAGTCCGCTCCTGAAGGAGTTTACAAAGGAGTGAGCCAGCCTAATGGGGGTGATGATGGGGTGGTGGTGGAACAGGGGGGCACCAGCCATCGTATCAACCTCACCGGCACCAACAAGAGGATGTTCCATCTGCTGAAGAGGGCCAAAGTTCAGCTCATTAAGATCGACCAGCTGAAGAGAGCCAAGCTGCAGCTGGTGAAGATTGACCAGCAAAGGCCGATGAAGTCATCACAGGTCAGAATCGGTGACCTTGATTGACCCTGTCTGCATCCCAAATGGCGCACACTTCCCTATGGTGTGCCCTAGGGGGTTTGGTTAAAAGTAGTGCACAACATAGGGAATAGGGTTCCATTTTGGACGCTACCATTGATTTACCCTGAATTAGCAGGGCTGTTGGTAACAGTTGAATGTCGGCTTACAGTGTATGAATTTGGCATAGATTTGTTGGATTAAAACCAATTTAAATTATTAGGCGGTTTCATTAATAAAATTTCACTTTTATACCCTTGTTTCTTTCAGCTCCTGTCTGGATCTGTAAAACTCAGTCCCAGAGATTTAAGAGTTGGAGGGGGGAGGAGGATAGGAGGCTCTGCTCAGGTGAGCCCCTGTTTCCTGACCCTGGCTATGTTTGTGTTTTTGTCTTTGTCTGTGTCCATCTCTTTTCTTTCCTCTCTGTTTTTAGATGTTGTGGTTTAACATTTCTGTATTGTTGATGTTTGTAGTACAGTGTTTTGTTAGTGGCCTGTCTAGGGTTTCTCTTGAAAATGCTTAGGCCATTTGTGCGGTGGCTGCAATTTGGTGTCTGTCTTTAGAGTGGAGTTTCATTGTAATAGTTTAATTTATGACCGTGTTCCCCACATAATCCTGTTCCCATAGGACCAGCTCCTTGGTGGTCCACGCATCAAGCATGTCTGTCGGGCAGCAGCGGTGGCGTTGGGGCAACCCCGTGCCATGGTGCCTGACGATATCCCCAGGCTTAGCGCTCTGCCCCTCCATGAGAGAGAGGGCATCACCACCTCACCAGCTGTAGAAGGTAACCTTTATGTTTATGAAGCACACTGCTAAGAACTGTAGTTACCACTTGTTTTCTTTTTCTGGTGTTTAGCTTTCTGTCGATTTCAGGTATTGACCTTAGCTCAGTCACCTATGTTAACAAATCATTTTTTCATCTCGCTCTCTCATGCTCTCTTTGTTTTTAGACATTGCTGATGACCCCTCTGATCAGGAAATCGAGCACACTCAGGAGCACAAGAGGACAAGACAGAAGCACAAGTACAGCAAGCAGCGCAAGTTAAAGCGGAACTATAACGAGGTTGGTCCTGGGGGTCGTGCCACCCGCTGTGGGTCCTGCCAGGGCTGCCTCCATGAGGGCGACTGCGGCACCTGCTTCAACTGCCTGGACAAGCCCAAGTTTGGAGGGCCAAACACCAGACGCCAGTGCTGTGTGTAAGTGCTCCTACTTTTCATCCACTATTATTAATCTACTCATGGACAAACACACACTGTATTTTTTCTTGGTTGTTTTGTGTACAAATTGAACATGATACCCATTTTAAAATGATAATAAATATTTCCCTGTGCCACCAGGTTAAAGCGATGTGTTCGGATTGAGGCGAGGAAAGTAAAGCGTGGCATGAAGGCATTCACAGGTTTGTTGGAGTTATGTTTAATACATCTGTATTTATATAATTTTACATTTGAGTCATTTAGCAGACTCTTGTCCAGGGCATCTTACAATTGGTGCATTTATCTTAAGATAGAGGGGTGAGACGACAACATCACAATCGTATCAAGTACATTTTTCATCAACGTATTTATCAGCAAAGTCAGTGTTAGTAGGACAAGCCAATTGCCTTTTTTCGGGATGCAGGCTCTTTAAAAAAAATGTAATGTACTCTTCAAAGAGGCAGGATGATTTCGGGAGATTGGCAGGGACACCGCTGTCCTGACTTTAAGGGGAAGCGTGTTCCACCATTGGGGTGCTAGGAAAGAGAAGAGCTTTGACTGGGCTGAGCGGGAGCTGCCCTGCTATAGGTGGAGGAACGTAGTGCATGGGTTGGGATGTAGGGTTTGAGCATAGCCTGAAGGTAAGGAGGGCCAGTTCCCATGGCTGCTCCATTGGCAAGCACCAGGGTCTTGAAGACAGCAACTGGAAGCCA
The DNA here is from genome assembly GCF_057628025.1 of Oncorhynchus mykiss. Taxonomy (NCBI): domain Eukaryota; kingdom Metazoa; phylum Chordata; class Actinopteri; order Salmoniformes; family Salmonidae; genus Oncorhynchus; species Oncorhynchus mykiss. The sequence continues at coordinate 43,541,796 of NC_143039.1, read as the reverse complement.
GTGGATCAATTACTAATGACTACAAGCCACTTGTGTGTTTTTGCTGTTATTACCAATTACATTGACACCTTTAACTGAAAACTACACCAACACGGTGGTCTGCCTCATGGCCCAAAAATTCAACCAATGATTTCAGTGTTACCATTGGGCTTCAATTTGTTGTGCAGTCCTTTCAAGGCGGCGACGCAGGTCATCAGCCAATGTGTTTAAGTCCAATGATGACGAGGGGTCGGTGTCCTGGGAGGAGGGAGAGGCAGAGGAGGGGTTGGACCCAGCAACCCCTGGAGACTGCCTGAGCCTTTCCACCAGAAAGCAGCCAAGGCGGAACGTGACACCTCGCTCCTACAGCAGCCTGCTGAAGTCCGACTCGGACGAGGACATGGGCGGAGAAGCAGCAGTCAAGAGTCCTGTAAAGAATCCTGTCGCCCCAAGCAACCAAGGTAATGCCGTACACAGGGATAGGAGCCTTAGTGTATGATGAAAATATAGGTCAATGCATATTTGTGCCTCACCTTTTGAGTTGCACCACAACACGATCCATTGAACTCCATCTTTGAAATTGAGTGATTTGACAGATAGTTGAAGGATTTATAGCCATTAGCCAGGCAGATCAGAAGAAATGGGGTGGATGTTAGGGACCATAGTGATTTGAGATTGAGGATGACTGTGTTTTGAGGATAGACTTGCAGGTCAGAAATGCCAAAATACCATTGAGTGGTTTCAGGGTATTGGTTTGAGTAGAGAGTTTGTTATGTTTTAAAACCCATTTGCTCCCTGACTGATGCTGCTCCCTCTGATCTCCTAGCTCCAGAGGAGGGCCCAGTGCCCAGTGAAGTTGTAAGGCACCGCAGACCTGGGCCACCCAAAGGACTGCTGGGCCGACGCAGAGTCGACAAGGTAATTACCCGTAGAACTGTCTCTGCCTGACATTACTCACTCACATTTAAATGAGTGAGTAGATTAACTGATTAACTGATCAGTCTCTCACACTCTAACTTCGTCCTCTGTGTGCAGGAGTGAGCAGCTCCAATAACCACTTCCATCAAAATGCACTGTTTATTTTCTAGTGTGGTCCCCTTCTTTTTGGTGCTGAAGCTTTAAATGTCTGATGTTGGGAAAAGCTTTCACATTAATCGCCGACGCATGCATTATACCTTCATTCAAAAACCTCTGGATCCTCTGCAATCTTGCTTAATTTTTTCTGGAATTTAATCATCTGGAATCCAAAGATGCCGTGACTCAATGTTTCTTTTGACAGGCATGATCTCGCTCACTCTCACCCACTCACAGTTTACTGTGGGTAATGGGTCCTCTTTCTGGTTTGACTAGGCATGCTTTAACAATGATTAACTTATCTAACCCTCTCTTACCTCCTCTCACAGTTAACTACTGTGGTAATGGGTCCTCTTTCTTTCTTTCTGGTTTGACTAGGCATGCTTTAACAATGATTAGCTTATCTAACCCTCTACCTCCTCACAGTTAACTACTGTGGTAATGGGTCCTCTTTCTTTCTTTCTGGTTTGACTAGGCATGTTTTAACAATGATTTGCTTATCTAACCCTTTTACCTCCTCTCACAGTTAACTACTGTGGTAATGGGTCCTCTTTCTTTCTTTGTTTCTGCTTTGACTAGGCATGCTTTAACAATGATTAGCTTATCTAACCCTCTCTTACCTCCTCTCCTTCACTTCTCCTAGCTAGACTTTTCTCTCAAAGCCAAAGGTAGTTTTGGTGGCACTCCTCTTTCCTCTACCTTGCTGACGCTACCCGCCACCTAGCATGTGACCGTGGTCGTGCTGTAACGCTGGTCCCCCCTCTTTTGCTTAAGCATTCCCCCCCTTCACATGCACAGGGGAGCAACTCAGAGGAGCACCATCCAGGGCTGCTGGTCACAGAGAGCCACATAACAAGGAGCCCCAGCGAGCCGTGCCCACCCAGGATCCCACCGTTGCGGTTACAGTGGCGACTGCAGGTGCAGCTGCAACGGTTGCCCCAATGTGTGGTGCAGTCGGTCATGCAGGAGGAGGAGGAGGAGCCAGAGGAGAAGGAGTCTTCACAGGAAGAGGAGGAGACTATTGTTAAAGAGGCTGTGCTGCAACATAATCCCAGAATTGATCCCCACTATGTCCTTCGTTCCCAGAATGCTGCAGAACACACACCAACTAACATCCTCGCCACGCTAATCAACGGACTCCCCCAAAAGGGCCACTTGAAGACCGGGACGCACAGGATCCGCGTAGACTTTAAGGTGAGGGTCTCTCTCATTCAGATTATTTTATTGGTTTGAAATACCATTTGTAAATATTGCCAAAGCAGTATAGTGGTATAGCATTTCATTAAATAGAGTACTTGCTCTCTATCTCCCTCCCATACAAACATTCATTAAGTCACACCATTATTGTGTTTCTTTCTCTCGTCTTTCTCCCAGGAGGACTGTGCCGTCCAGAACGTGTGGTTGATGGGCGGTCTGAGTATCCTCACCTCCATCCCAGTCACCCCTCATCCTGTCTGCCTGCTCTGTGCCAGCAAAGGACACCATGAGGTAACTGTGGAAATGCATTTACAGAATATTCTGTCCTGGTGTTTGCCATATTATCATTAGAATAATTAAATTTCATTGTAGATAAGTATTACTGTTTTGAGGAAAACTAGGAGGCTGCGTAGGCTTAATGAAGAGCTACCCTGGGTTATCTGGAAAACAGTAGGTTTTGTGCAATATGTGTTCTCCTGATGCTGACTGCCTTCTGCCTTACCACCTCCCCTCAGATGATCTACTGCCAGGTGTGCTGCGAGCCCTTCCACAGCTTCTGCCTCTGGCCTGAAGAGCGACCCCAGGAGGAGAACAAAGAGAACTGGTGCTGCCGCCGCTGCAAGTTCTGCCATGTGTGCGGCCGCAAGCACAAGAACAACAAGGTGTGCATTTCAGCAGGATCCTCAAAAGTGAATTGAGATTTGGTAGTGTTTTCACCCCAACTTTCACATTTTAAATGTACTGTTTCTTCCTTTAGCCTGTGTTGCAGTGCAGGAGGTGTCAGAACTGCTACCACCCCTCATGTCTGGGACCCACCTACCCAAAGCCCATCAACTGTAACATGCCCTGGGTAAGTACCAGGAATGTATTATTTATATTTCTGTTTAACTTTTTCTTCTCTCTAATCCCCATTCCGATTTACGACCATGTTT